>NC_081413.1:675212183-675367183 GCF_030272615.1 Cryptomeria japonica
ATATGGATACTATGCAGGATGGTGTTTTGTGAGTTTATGCTTAGATGGATACATGTACATGTATGCATTTTATGAGATGATTCCTATATGCATGTTTTTATGATGATTTATGATGTTGGATATTGACATATGAATGTAGGTTTATACATGTGTGCACTTTTTATTTTGATGTAATTCTTTATGTATGTAATGCCATGATGATGATGTATGCTTATGATGATTTACGAACAGGATTTTGGTGTTTCCTATTTTGATATAATGATGAGATAATGATATACAATGATGTTAATGCAATGTTTGAATGAATGATGTTATGTATGTTTATGCATCTAGATGTTTTTCGATGAATGCAATATGGATAAACAAAATGTAAAGTACAAATGTTTATATGATAATGTCTAGATGAATGCATATGTATAATGGATATAAAAACGGTATGAACCAATGTTTTTGAAAACAAATGGGTTTATGATTCTAAATGCCTCAATATGATTAAGTAAAAATGATAATGTGATGATACTACAACTTATGGTTTAATAATTGCACCTTAATGCAATTAAAAAAAAGGATAATGAATGCAATGTAAATGAATCCTAAAATGAGAATAATAAGATACTTAATAATGGATGAATGAATGCACCTTTCAATTAATGAATAGATAAGTGAATGTATGCAATGATAAAGGATGATAAAGGATGATAAAATGATAATGGATAACTGATACTAAATGAATGTATAGTAAATGGTTTTAATACAATCAAGGACAATTTGATCATATGAATCGAATTTATGCAATGATGCAAATGATTTAATGAAGACTAATGTCAATAAACTAAATGAACTATATGCAATTTTAATTTATATTTGACATGAATGTACTTAATGCAAAATGCAACTAAATGTAATGATGATATGACCATGAGGAATGCAAGGTTTTTTTTTTTTTTTGAGACTTTGCATGATGCATTGATGATGTATCAGAGTACTCGGACGTGATTGTATCCAAGACCAGCTCAATTCTCACATAACTGTTCATATTAACCTTGTTCATGTTTGCATATAAATCATATATATGAATGAGTGAATGGATGGGTGATATGCAACGGAATGCAATATATAAACAGATGGGATGAAATGATTATCCATAGTGCTCTATTTTTATCATTGAGCTTTAAAATGTTGGAAGAGAATACAAGCATCTTGACATAATGATTCAAGATGACCTGAGTATTTCTTACATGGATTTGATATAGCAAATTAATACAAATGACTTGATATAAGGGTCAAGTCGACCAGAGTATTTCTTGCAGAACAGACAAGGATCATCTCCATTCATGCATGACTTGGATCGTCCTCCTTGATCTTGAATTGATCATATCTTGAGACAAGTTCATACCTTAATAAGAAACAAAACCTTTATCCAATTGGATGAGGAGGAACCAAAGAAGGAGAATTGTTCTTGTAAGCAAATAGTATGTACATAAAGAATAAAGAAAATGGTTCCTTGGTAATGGTTCATGCTCATATGGTCGAGGTATACGTTGTAGTCAGCAAGCCGTAGTGATCTATGACTGCATTTTGCATAAGATCACGTAGCTTAGTGAACTTCCCACGTAGACACCAGTAGGACATGCCCCAATACTTCATCGGAATAATTCACAGAAGATACACAAACAATGCTGTAAGAACCTGATACAGATAAACGAATGAATTACTCATAAATCAACCAAGTATTTGATAGCTTAACATAATTTTCTTGTCAAAGAAAATGTCATTTTTGTCTTTGTTTTGGTAAGGAAGGATGCATCCTTGTTGAAGATAGTTTGATTTGTTGATGTTGATTGTTTTGGTCAATTTTGAGAAGTGATCATCGTGCGAGGATTTTTCAATGCTTGTTTGGTATCTGTGCGGATGAGTATGTACAAGGTGTTGCAATGTTTTTGTGTGATTTTCGATGTTTTCTGATGTTTTTGGATTTTTGAATTGTTTTTAATGTTTTTGGATTTTGTGAGATAGTTTTGAATGTTTTTGGTATTTTGATGCTTGTTTTGAATATTTTTGGATTTTGATGCTAGTTTTGAATGTTTTTGGTATTTTGTGAGATGGTTTTGAATGTTTTTGGTATTTTGTGAGATAGTTTTGAATGTAGAACTTTAATGAATCACAAGACAATGTAGAATCCACTTACATCAATAGGTTAAGGGCATTGCCCCTAGTTTAGTCATGACTATGAAAAAGTGGGATGCAAGACGCATGTAGTACTTTCTTGATTGCAGATAAATAACAAGCCATGGTTTGGACGGATGGATGTGTATGTAATGAATGTGATCGCAACAAGTCTAAAAGACAATGGAGCCACAGCCTTTATGAGTGGCGCCTGTTTGCCAAGTTTTCACCATCGCACTTACCCAAGGTGCCACTGGAGTGGTTGTTCACCATTTGGATGCATGATTTTTCTTTACTATTTTGATGTTTTTGTATTTTCTTCAGGTCATTTATCTGGATGTTTTTGGTATTTTTGCCAGTATACATGGGAGCTTGGTGCTCTATGTAGCTTTTTAGGTATAAAACCATTTGAGGTGCATGTTGTTGATCAGATCTGCTAGCGGTTCTCCTTCTGAAGTAGCCAACTGATATGCCCTAGACCCAAATACAGTAGTGACAACATATGGACCCAACCAATTTGATTCAAACTTTCCTGGATGTTCTCGGTTGGGTTGGTTATGAGGAATTTCTTCAAGAACAAGATCACCTACCTCGAATGTACAAGGTCTAACTCGATGATTATAGCTTTTGCTCATGCGTTGTTGATAGGCTTTGAGGTGGTTGTATGCAGCTTGTCACTTTTCATCAAGTAGCTCTAAGTCCTTAAGACAAGATGCTCTGTATGCCTCATCATCGATGAGATTGTGCAAGGAAACCCGTAGGGATGGTATCTCGACCTCAATAGGTAGAATAGCTTCGGCACCATAGACCAATGAGTATGGAGTTGCGCCTATAGGGGTTCGAATGCTAGTTAGATATGCCCATAGTGCTAGATTCAATTGAACATGCCAATCATGACCGGCATCATTGACTATCTTCTTTAGGATTCTCAATATGTTCTTGTTTGATGCTTTGGCCTGACCATTTCCTTGTGGGTAATAGGGAGTGGAAAAGCGGTGTTGGATGTGAAATTTCTCACAGAGTTCACAGACATCTTGATTTTTGAAAGGAACACCATTATCTGTGATGATGGACATGGGTACACCATATTGACAGATGATGTAATTGAGGATGAATGAGGCGATCTGCTTGTCGGTAACTTGGGTAAGTGGAATAGCTTCGATCCACTTTGTGAAGTATTCGGTGGCAGTAATGATAAATTTGTGGTCGTTGGATGAAGATGGATGGATTTTACCCACAAGGTCAAGGCCACATTGACAAAAAGGCCATGGTGTCATGATTGGTTGCAATTCTTATGCCGGTGCATGTATCAGGTCTCCATGAATGATAGGGAGGATAGTGTTGGGTGGTTGTTAAGTGGCTAGTATGTTCGCTAGGTAATAGTTCCTTACTGTTTTCAAGGTGTAAACACCAAAGTCAGAGTGCAAATAGCTCAAAGTCAGTCTAACAACTCACCTTACTCCACCTCCCTGTGTCAAGCTATCCTTGGCTACTCAAAGGCTCCAACTCCCTAGTTGATGACATCCTTCCAAGGGCTCCAAAACCAACTTATGAAGCCAAACTCACCAAATAGGTTGAATTCATGTTAGGTTAACCTGTTTCAACTTGTTTTGTTGGATTTCATGCTTTGCAACCTTCACTGGCATACCCAATTTGACAAAAACTTGATCTTAGGCCTAAAACGGGCTACTAAGCATTAGCCCTCCATTTGGGGTTTTGTGCTCACCCTATTCAAACGATGGACTTCCAGAAAAAAAGCTTCACATTTATGGATACCCTTTTGGGAATACTTGAATATTTATAAAGTTTCAGGGTCTCTTAGGCCTTCTCCATGACTGTCCCAAAAATGGGTGAAAAAGAAGGGTTTTGGTAGGGTTTTGATGGTGAAAACCAAGATTCAAACTAAAAACCTCCAATATGGGACAAGAAACCTTAGTGTCATTATACTACTGACTAATTAGGCCACAATAAAGAATATTTACACTTCAAATTTTGAAGAACAAGTTTTTACAAAAAGTTGCTTATGAGGAAAATGCAACAATTTACAACTTTTCCATTATTGCCTCTTTCAAACACACCATTTGCAAACAAAAACCAATTAAATTCAACATGTAAACATTCCTATAATTTAGAAATAAGGAGAATCATGTTAGCCCTACATACAAGCATTAGGCAATTACAAATAATGGTTTATTTCACTATCAATGCTAACTGTCACAGCACTTTTGTCTTTCACTATTTTTTGTTCACTGTGACCTGCACTTTCACTGTTAGAACTCTTCACAAAAAGTCTATTTTGTGCTCCTTAACAAGGCTTGATCTTAAAAGGCTTATTGACCTTCATACCTGTCATTTTGAAGGAGGAGATTACAAATATAACTTCAAAAGAAAGTGTAAAACTCAGTCCTAGTTGACTATGACAGCAAATTTGCATTGCAACCTTGCCTCAAAGATCATTGATTGATCTTAGCAACTTCAAACCCATAGATAACATCAAAATCACTCCTTGTTCTTTTTTGAAAGCAATTAGAAGGAGGTACAACAACCTTACAAGCTCCAATGTATGATGGAGAGTAGCTAATGAAAGGAAATTAACTCTAAAATAGTGACTCACTGTCTTTTACATTATTTTCACAAACTAAACATGAAAACATTCTCCTCATGGCTTACAAAGACTCTTTTCCTTGGCATACAAACTTCATCATCAAGGCAAGTCTGTTCAACTATTAAATGCACTTGCTATAGAAGAGCAAAGCATCAAATTTCTTCAAGACCCTAGCCAAATGGCACACTTGCCTAGGGCTTAATGGCCACAAAAACTTCTTACACATGCATTCTTGAAGAAAAAACATGTATTTACATATTTTACAAGTTGACCAACTGGTTCTTGGGAAGCCATGAACATTTTACGACTCCAAGAAGCCAAGTTGGTCAAGCATCCTTGCTAATTCCTAGACAAGGCAGTGAAACTGTCAAATCAAACTAATTTTGCTACAAACTCAAAACTTGATAAAATAAGATGCCACCAAAGGGAAAAGCTTAAGAAAACATATTAGAATCTGAAAATGCAAGAACAGTACGGCCAAGTACAGCTGCTGTACGGACTGCTGTTCACATGGAGCCAAAAACTAGAGAAAAAACAAGTAAAACTAGTGCAAGTTTGCAAAATGTTTCATAACTTCGAATGATCAACCCTTACAATAGTTAAAATAAGAGATTAAATACCTCTCCAAGTTGGTTAGCCTCCTGTATGGATAGGTACATGTCCAAGGGCACTTAATTTTGACATTTTGATGCCTAAATGACCACTTTTGGTGCCTAGAAAATGCAAGATTGACCTCCAAGACTAACCATCACCTAAAAACACTTCTCACACCTAAAACCCAAGCATAAAACATGTCTAAAACCCTTTCAAAACAAAAACCACAAAAAAAACTCATTTTTCCATCATATTGCCAGGCAACACCAAACTGGCAACTTTGAGCAAAAAGATGAAAACAAGAAACCAAAACCACACAATGAGTTCAAAACTCATCCAAACAACCTAGAACAACTTCAAAAACATCCTAAACAAATTTCCAACTTAAAACTAACAAAAATCAAACCTGTGATGGATATGAAGCTGAGAATGAAGCTAGGTGCTCCTGCACCATACTCCCCCGGTGACAAAGAAGTCATGTGACTCCTTTGGGCAGAAAAGAGAGAGGAATACTAGCCTTATTGAAGTCACTTTCAAGTATCCAAGTGGCTTCAAAAACTGGTTGATCTTTCCACTTGATCAAATGCTCAAGGTAGTCATGCTTTCTAGTCTTTTTGATGATTCTAGAATCAAGTACCTATTCAGGAATGGGAGAAGAAGAAAAGGGGATAGATAGATCAGAAAGGGAATTTGAAATGTCTGAATTTCTCTAAGTCTCTGCTAGAGGCTGCCCCTTGAAAGGTACCAAATCTGCAACATTAAAGATAGGAGACAAGGAAACATCAGCAGGTAAATCAATTTTATAAGCATTTGGACCATACTTAGCCAAAATCCTACAAGGTCCAATTCTTCTCATTTGTAACTTGGTAGGAACTCCCTTTTGCAATCTAGACTTGTTGAGTTGTACCATCACAAAATCTCCAACTGAGAATTGGACATCCCTCTTTAAAGCATCCACCCTTGCCTTGACTCTTGTTGTGGTGTCCTGCAAAGACTGCTTAACCTGTTCATGTATCTCTTTTAGAGATTGTGCCATATCTTTTGTTGTCCCACTAACATGTTGCAAGTTAGTCACATCATGTAACTCAAAAATACCTCTTGGATGCATACCATAAACAACCTAAAATGGACTCTTACCAGTGGATCTGTTTACACTATCATTGTAGGCAAACTCTGCTTGTGGGATGAGCTGATCCCAACTTTGTCCATACTCCTTGGTGAGACATATGAGTAGATTACCCAATGTTCTATTCACCACTTCTGTTTGGCCATCTATCTGTGGATGGTAAGCTGAGCCAAAAGACAAGTTAGTACCCAATTTCTTCCACAAAGTCTTCCAAAAATGACCCAAAAACTTAACATCTCTATCTGATACAATGCTAGATGGCAAACCATGTATTCTGACAACTTCTTTAAAGAAAAGGAAAGCAATATGACTAGCATCATTAGTAATTTTGCAAGGTATAAAGTGAGCCATTTTACTAAATCTATCAACAACCACAAAGATACTGTCATGCCCTATTTTTGTCTTTGGTAAACCTACAACAAAATCCATACTGATGCACTCCCATGGCCTAGAAGGAATGGGAAGTGGCTGATATAAACCAGCATTAGTGCTATTACCTTTGGCCTTCTGACATACCATGCACTATTCAACATACCTCCAGACATCTCTTTGCATCTTAGGCCAGTAATAAACACCGTTGAACCAACTCTAAGGTTTTATTGAGACCAAAATGGCCACTCAAACACCCATTGTGTTTCTCTTTGATGACATTTTCTCTCATGGAACCTTTAGGAACACATAGCTATCCTCCTCTGAATAACAAACCATTCTACAATGTATAGTCAACATACTCACTATGGAAATGATTCTCAAAAGCAAGACAAACTTTATAAGAAGCAGCAAAATCATCATCATTAGGATATAAAACTTGAAAGCAATCAATCCCAATACTCTTTACTTGGATCTCCTAAATAGTTAACAATCTCCTACTTAAAGCATCAGCTACTTTGTTACATTGGCCTTTCTTGTGCTTAAGAGTAAATGTATATGCTTGTAGGTACTCTACCCATTTCACATGTCTATGGTTGAGTTTATCTTGAGAATTCAAGAAACTGACTGCTTGGTTGTCTATATACACAACAAATTCCTTAGGAAGCAAATAATGCCTCCACTTCCTGAGTGCCTGCACCAATGCATATAATTCTAAATCATAAGATGAATACTTTTTCTTTGCATCATTCAGTTTTTCACTAAAGAAAGCAACTGGTCTATTATCTTGACTCAAGACTGCACCTACTACAAGATGACTGGCATCACATTCTATGGTGAAAAGTTTATCAAAACTAGGAAGGATTAACACTGGCTATGTAGCAACTCTAGTTTTGAGTAACTCAAACCCCTTATTGGCTACTTCTGTCCATTGAAACTTGACTTTATGACCACCTTTTATGGTATCTAACATGGGTGCACAAATTTCGTTGAAACCTCTGATAAACTTCCTGTAAAAATGGGCTAGACCATGAAAACTCCTAACTTCACTGGCTGATTGTGGGGTTGGCCAACTTGTTATGGCTGCAACTTTAGATTGATCCATCTTAAGATCTCCACTGGACACAACAAAACCAAGATAGACTAGCTCTTGCTGCATAAAATCACATTTTTCAACATTTATGGTTAACTGCTCATTAGATAATCTTTGCAAAACAATAGCTAAGTGTTTCAAATGCTCCTCTTTAGTCCTACTAAAAATGAGAATATCATCTAAGTAGACTACCACAAACTTACTGAGAAAATCTTGCAATACGTCATTCACTAACCTCATAAAGGTACTGGGAGCATTAGAGAGTCCAAAAGGCATAACCAACCATTCATAAAGACCCTCATTTGTTTTGAAAGTAGTTTTCCACTTATCACCCTCTTTTATTCTTATCTGATGGTAACCACTTTTTAAGTCTATTTTGGAGAAATACCTCGCACCCCCTAAACAATCCATCAAATCTTCTATCTCGGGAATATGGAATTTGTATCTTATTGTGATCTTGTTGATAGCTCTGGAGTTTGTGCATAGTCTCCATGTGCCCCCTTTCTTAGGTGCTAACACAGTGGGCACAACACAAGGACTTATACTCTTTCTTATTAATCCTTGATCCAATAACTCTTGAATCTGTCTAGCTACCTCTTTGTTCTATTCAAGAGTCATCTTGTATGCTGCTTTGTTTGGCAAAGAAGCTCCTGGTATAAAGTCAATTTGATGACTAAAGGCTCTAGGAGGAGGTAATGTTGTTGGTTGTCCATCACTGATGATGCCCTTAAAGTTATCAAGAATTTTCTGCACTTCTTGTGGGATCTCAACTTGTTTTTCTTTCTTATCCTCCTTAGGTTTCACTACAAGTGCATAACCAATCCCATCTCCCTCTTTCATGGTTTGGATGAACTCTTTTTCATTGACTAATAGCACTTTAGGTGCCTGTGGTTTGTTGTTCTCTGTCTCTTCACTAAGGGACTGAATTTTGTAGACAATGCCATTCTTTTGAAAGGAATATGTGTTTTTTCACCATCATGGTGTGCCCTTCTGTCAAATTTCCAAGGTCTACCCAATAGTAGATGGCAAGCATCCATGGGAAGGATGTCACATAGTATCCTATCCTTGTACTCACCTATGTTGAAGTCTACCCATGCTTGTTCATTCACTAGGACATGTTTCCCCTTGTTTAACCAGGTTACCTTGTAGGGTTCACTGTGCTTCATTCTAGGTAGGTTCAATTTGCTAACTGCCTCCTCTGAGATAATATTATCTATGGAGCCTAAATCAATAACCACCTTACATACCTTGCCCAATATTTTTCACTTTATCTTGAACAATGCTCTTCTCTGAGACACTTCACACTTATGAGGTTTTTGTATCAATACTCTCCTCATCATTAGACTTTAACCATCTTTGAGTGCTAGGTTCATTGCTGGAGTTCTTGTACTACTCCCTTCCTCCTGAATATAATTCACTCTCTTTTCACCTCCATGGGAAGAACTAGGCTTTTTGGGACACCTATAAGCAGGATGACCCAATTTCTGACAGTTGTAGTATTCCATTGTGGAGAAATAAGACCCTGTACCTGGGCCACTAGACCTACCCCTTCCTGGGTTGCTTGATCCCCTTCCCCTATAATTAGGTTTGCTCTGAGAATCCCCACTTTGCTCTATAAGCTTAGATTCCCCTTGGGACCTTTGGTCTATGTGTCTTCCCCCAAAAATACCTCGATGGCCTTGACCATCTTTGCCTCTTCCTCTACCTCTATTATGCTACTCTTGCTTCTTCCTACTCCTTTCCTCTACCTTGAGTGCAAGTTGATAGCACTTGTGGACTGTTGTAGGGCACAACAAACTTAACTCTTCCTGTATGTTCCATCTCAAGCCATTGAGATACCTAGCAACCTTGACATTCTCATCCTCTTGGATCTTTGACCAAAGGCATAGCTTCTGAAACTCCTCGATGTAGGTGCTGACATCTAATTCTTTTTGCCTAAGGTTTTGCCTTCTCCTATGGAGCTGTATTTCATAGTCCTCTGGAATGTAAGCCTCTTTGATCTTGGACAACATTCCCTTCCAAGTTGCTATGGGCCTTTTGCTCTCTTTCTCACGTTCATCCTAAATGAACTTCCACCATGTTAAGGAAGCTCCTTCACTTTCTGGGCCTCTGTCACACCATCACACTCAAAATGGTTCTCAAGCCCCTCAATCCACTCCATGACCACTTCTGGGTCCATTTTACCACTGAATAGTGGGACTCCTTCTAGTGTTTTCCCACTCATAGCCTTCAAGGCTTTCAAAAAGGGTTCATTCTCTATCATAGGGTCTGGTATAGGGGTCTCATCCTCTATAGCTAATAGCTTACCCTTACCTTTTGTTCCCTCTATCTTATTGCTGGCTTCATCTGCCTTCACTTCTACTTCACCCAACTTCTACTCTAAAAGGTCTAGTTTCACTCTGAGTAACCTATTTTCTTCTTCCTGGTCTTCCACTTTCTTTGCTAGTTCTGCATTTGTCACCATGGTTGCCAAATTGCTACTTCTTCCCAAGTGTAACTAGGCTCTGATACCACTATGATAGGGAGGATAGTGTTGGGTGGTTGTTAAGTGGCTAGTATGTTTGTTGGGTAATAGTTCCTTACTATTTTCAAGGTGTAAACACCAAGGTCAAAGTGCAAATAGCTCAAAGTTAGTCTAACAACTCACCTTGTTCCACCTCCCTGTGTCAAGCTATCCTTGGCTACTCAAAGGCTCCAACTCCCTAGTTGATGACATCCTTCCAAGGGCTCCAAAACCAACTTATGAAGCCAAACTCACCAAATAGGTTGAATTCATGTTAGGTTAACCTATTTCAACTTGTTTTGTTGGATTTCATGCTTTGAAACCTTCACTGGCATACACGATTTGACAAAAACTTGATTTTAGGCCTAAAACAGGCTACTAGGCATTAGCCCTCCATTTGGGGTTTTGTGCTCACCCTGTTCAAATGATGGACTTCCAAAAAAAAAGCTTCACATTTATGGATACCCTTTTGGGAATACTTGAAGATTTACAAAGTTTCAAGGTCTCTCGGGCCTTCTCCATGACTGTCCCAAAAATGTGTGAAAAAGAAGGGTTTTGGTAGGGTTTTGATGGTGAAAACCAAGATTCAAACTAAAAACCTCCAATATGGGACAAGAAACCTTAGTGCCATCATACTACTGACTAATTAGGCCACAATAAATAATATTTACACTTCAAAGTTTGAAGAACAAGTTTTTACAAAAAGTTGCTTATGAGGAAAATGCAACAATTTACAACTTTTCCATTATTGCCTCTTTCAAACACACCATTTGCAAACAAAAACCAATTACATGAAACATGTAAACATTCCTATCATTTAGAAACAAGGAGAATCATGTTATCCCTACATACAAGCATTAGGCAATTACAAATAATGGTTTATTTCACTATCAATGCTAACTGTCACTGCACTTTTGTCTTTCACTGTTTTTTGTTCACTGTGACCTACACTTTCACTATTAGAACTCTTCACAAAAAGTCTATTTTGTGCTCCTTAACAAGGCTCCATCTTCAAAGGCTTATTGACCTTCATACCTGTCATTTTGAAGGAAGAGATTATAAATATAACTTCAAAAGAAAGTGTAAAACTCAGTCCTAGTTGACTGTGACAACAAATTTGCATTACAACCTTGCCTCAAAGATCATTGATTGATCTTGGTAACTTCAAACCCATAGATACCATCAAAATCACTCCTTTTTCTTTTTTTCAAGAAATTAGAAGGAGGTACAACAACCTCACAAGCTCCAATGTATGATGGAGAGTAGGCTAATGAAAGGAAATTGACTCTAAAATAATGACTCACTGTCTTTTACATTATTTTCACAAACTAAACATGAAAACATTCTCCTCATGGCTTAGAAAGCCTCTTTTCCTTGGCATACAAACTTCATCATCAAGGCAAGTCTATTCAACTATTAAATGCACTTGCTATAGAAGAGCAAAGCATCAAATTTCTTCAAGACCCTAGCCAAATGGCACACTTGCCTAGGGCTTAATGGCCACAAAAACTCCTTACACCTACATTCTTGAAGACAAAACATGTATTTACATAGTTTACAAGTTGACCAATTGGTTCTTGGGAAGCCATGAACATTTTAGGACTCCAAGAAGCCAAGTTGGTCAAGCATCCTTGCCAATTCCTAGACAAGGCAGTGAAACTGTCAAATCAAACTAATTTTGCTACAAACTCAAAACTTGATAAAATCAGATGCCACCAAAGGGAAAAGCTTAAGAAAACATATTATAATCTGAAAATGCAAGAACAGTATGGCCAAGTACAGCTGGTGTACGGACTGTTGTTCACATAGAGCCAAAAACTAGAGAAAAACCAAGTAAAACTAGTGCAAGTTTGCAAAATGTTTCATAACTTCGAATGATCAACCCTTACAATAGTTAAAAAAAGAGATTAAATACCTCTTCAAGTTGGTTAGCCTCCTGTATAGATAGGTACATGTCCAAGGGCACCTAATTTTGACATTTTGATGCCTAAATGACCACTTTTGGTGCCTAGAAAATGCAAGATTGACCTCCAAGACTAACCATCACCTAAAAACACTTCTCACACCTAAAACCCAAGAATAAAACATGTCTAAAACCTTTTCAAAACACAAAAAAAACTCATTTTTCCATCATTTTGCCAGGCAACACCAAACTGGCAACTTTGAGCAAAAAGATGAAAACAAGAAACCAGAACCACACAATGAGTTCAAAACTCATCCAAACAACCTAGAACAACTTCAAAAACATCCTAAACAACTTTCCAACTTAAAAATAACAAAAATCAAACCTGTGATGAATATGAAGCTAAGAATGAAGCTAGGTGCTCCTGCACCAATGAACTTGGCATTTCTTGTACTTTCTAACAAAGTAGTAGAAATCTTTTTCCATAGATGGCCAATAGTATCCAGTGCATAGGAGTTTCTTGGCTAGTGACAGACCGCTTGCATGCGTTCCACAAATTCCTTCATGTACCTCTTCCAAGGCCTTTGTTATCTCATCTTGTTCTAGACATCGAAGGAGAGTACCATCAAGACTGCGTCGGTATAGGGTTTCAGTAATAATGGTATATCGAGTAGTTTGGTGAATGAAGGTTTTACGTTGGTTATTCGATTGGTTGGGAGGAAGGGTGTGATCGCGGAGATAGGTGTAGAACTCACCGTACCATGGGGATTCGGAACCAACAAGGAGACATATCATCTCGGATTAGGGGATATCATAAGCAGGGATCCAAAGCTATTCTACCAAGAACTCGTAGCGTGTTGAATTCTGCGGAAGATCTAGGAGAGATGCGATGGTAGCCATAGCATCAGCAGCTTGATTCTAATCTCTTGGTAACTACTCAAAGGTAATTGTAGTAAATGATGCCTTCAGTATTTGCTTGTATGGCATGATTTTATCATCCTTGGTCTGATATTCATCAGTTGCTTGTCGAATGACCAGTTGTGAGTCGCCATATACTTGTAGTTCTTGTAATTTCCATTGTACGGCTAGCCTAAGTCCTATGATCAAGGCCTCATACTCTGCTATGTTGTTGGTGCATGGAAATGTGAGCCTGTAAGACTTCGGGATGCTGTCACCTTGAGGTGTGATAAACAGAATGCCTACCCCTGAGCCATGCCTAGTGTATGAACCATCAAAGTATAGTTTCCATGGTTGTGTTGTTGTGATCATGAATATCTCTTCATCTAGAAAATTGGAAATGAGAGGATGATCGCCTATGATTGGTGCTTCGGCCAATTGATTTGCAATAACTTGACCTTTGATAGCTTTATGGTCAACATACTCAATGTCAAATTCACTTAGAATCATCACCCATTTGGCCAAGCGGCCTGTCAATGCTGCTTTGTTGAATAAATACTTGAGTGGATCAATCTTTGCAATGAGTTGTACTTTGTGTGTTAATAGATAGTGCCTCGGTTTAGTGGCTACCAAGATTACTGCTAAGCAAGCTCACTCAATAGGTGTATAATTGAGTTCATAGCCCACCAATGTATGAGATATGTAGTAAACAATGCACTCTTTCCCTTCTGCATTATGTTGTGCCAATAGTACACCCAATGTTGTATTTGTTGCTGATATATAGAGTAGTAGAGGCTGACTTGGATCTGGGGGGATCAACAATGGCGTATTCATGAGATAATCTTTGACATCTGGAATGCTTGCTGGCATCTGGCATCCCACTGAAAGCGGATGTACTTGTGTAGCAGGTGTGTAAAGGGATGACACTTATCTGCCAGTTGTGAAATGAATCTTCGGATGGATTGTAGTCATCCTTGTAATGTCCTTAGCTGACTGATATTCTTTGGTGGTGGCATATCCATGATTTCTTTTATCTTTGCTGGGTCAACCTCAATACCTTTACTTGAGACAATGTATCTTAGAAGCTTCCCGGAGGTTACTCCAAAGACACATTTCTTTGGGTTGAGTTGAACATGGTATTGTTCCAGTCTATCAAAGATTTTATCTAATATGTTGAGATGCCCTTCTCTGGTGAGTGATTTTGCTAGTAAGTCATCAACATAATCTTCCATCATAGTATGCATCATGTCATGGAAGATGGTGGTCATTGCTCGTTGATAGGTTGCTCCTGCATTCTTGAGGCTGAAAGGCATTACATTCCAGCAATATGTGCCCCATGGACATGTGAAGGTTGTCTTATGTTGATCCTCTAGTGCAATTTTTATCTGATTGTATCCTGAAAAGCCATCCATGAGTGAAAGCATGGCATGTCCTATTGTTAGATCTACTATGATGTTGATATTTGGTAGGGGGAAGTCATCCTTAGGACATGCCTTATTCAGATCTCTGAAGTTAGTACAAATGTGGATGCCCCCTTTTGGTTTGTCGATAGGCACAATGTTGGATATCCAGTCTGCATAATCAATTGGTCTAATGAAACCAACATCTAGGAGTTTCTTGAGTTCTGTTTTGACTAGTACTGCAATCTGAGGATGCATCTTACGAAGCTTCTGCTTGACAGGCTTGGCTCTTTCGGCTACGGTGAGGTGATGCATGACTAAATCAGGATCAAGTCTAGGCATGTCTGCATATGACCATGCAAAGTTGATCTGACGCTTTTGAAAGAACTCTACAAATTTAGGTTGTTCCTCTAGAGTCAAAAGAGATGCCAGATGTATGAGGTGAGGAGTTTCAGGAGTCCCCACATTGTATTCTTTGGTTTCTTCAATGAGTATCGTTGATCATGCCTGCTGTGTGCTACAGGGAAGGATGTCAAACCTTTCATCCTCAGGCATCTCAAAGAGGTTTTCATAGTTGGATACGCTCTTTCTTTTTACTTTTGTTGAATCAAACAGTGCCATGTTGTGGTTTTCATTGGAAGATCCATGTTTTATTGTTATATTTTTGCAGCTGAAAGGTTTGGCATCCGCCCCGAAGTATGCTGCACTATTAAGTTCTATGGCGAATCTAGCTTTGTGATCTCCGCTTGGCAGGTTATCCCTTAATTCCAAAAAGTCAATGATGGCCTCATCATTTTGGAAGAGTTCAAGGCATGGGGGATTTGGTTGGTTCCATTCGATGAGTTCAGGATGGATAATGGGCATTACTTCATCGATTAGGTTAAGTTCATTAGATGTATCAGTGAGGGTTAAGACATTATGGTGAAGGTCATTGATGGTACTCTCCCTGTCAGAATCAGGCGTAGGATGAGACGTAGGGTCTATGGAAGAAGTTTTCAGCTCAGGAACCCAAGAAGTCTTTATCTGTGCTTCTCTGTAAATAGGGATGTCTTTGCAGGGTGGAGGTAGTGATGTGTCTTCCTCATCTGAAGTGTTTAGCTGTATGGAATCAAATTCCCATTCATGTGAGTCAGTCTTTGAATCACTTTCCAGCATCTGATTACTATACCATACTGGGATGTCCTTTGTGTTAATCACTATGGGTGTGATCGGTTGATGTACCTTTGTAGATGAAGTGATCGATGTTGCAGGAAAGATGATGGGGATTAATGAATCTGATATGGGGAGTATCGATAGTGTTGACTCAGTTGCTTCTACTGGAACTGCTGGTGTTGTAGATGTTGTTGCGGGTTCAAATACAGTTGTTGCTGCTAATGGTGTTATTGATGGTATTGTTGCTGTTGATGGGATTACTGGTTTGATTGGTGGGATGACTGGCATTGTAGATGGTTGTGTTGGGATTTTGAGCCTTGGTGGGGCAGTTGTGATGGTGCTTGATACTTCTTTGATAATGAAAGGTGTCCTCTTTGTAATAGGCTGATATAGTGGTTTGTTGGGTTTTCTTTTGAAACGGAGCTTAGGAAAGATCTCCTTTTCAAAGCCTAGGCCTATATTACCTTTGGGCTTTAATTCCAACAGTAGTGGTTCATGTCTTCCTTGTTTGCAAGATCCCAAAGCACTCTAACCATCATACCCCATTCTTTGCATAATGAGGAGGCCTTTACCATATTGATCCGTGGGAAGTGTAGCTTGGGGTATATCAATGGTGATGGGATCTTTATAGATCCATTCCGTTAAGTCCTCATCTTGGGTTTCTTCTTCTTGAATCTTTTCAAGGATGAAAGGCATTAAAGTACATGTTGGTGTGATTAGTGGTGGCTGAAGTAACTATTGCGGTTTGCCATATGTTCTAGGAGAAGTGGTCATTTGTCCCACACAAAAGAGTTGACTCAAATTGTATTCCCTGGGACCTTCCTCTTCTATTTTCATCTTAAGCTTTTCTTGCTTGGGTATAGTGGTGTTTGAACTAGCAAGAGAGGCTGGACTTATATATGATGTGGAGGAGATGGCTTCTTTATTGTTAGGAACGGTAATCTCTGGTTGATGGCTGATATTATGACAATATGCAAAGGGATTTGCATCGCCCAGGATTGTGATCTCTACACCATTATGTGGGAACTTGATACATTGATGGTAGGTAGATGGAACGGCTTGCATGGATGTATCCAAGGTCTTCCTAACAATAGATTGTATGGCAGAGGAAGGTCCAGAACCTGACAGATGATGTGTTTTACCATAGGGCCCACTCGGATTGGTAGTACCACCGCTCCTTTGGAGGAACGCTTTGCATCATCATAGGCCTTGATTGTGATCTTCTTGCGAGGATCCATGGATTCAATGGCATATCCCAATGCTGTGACCAACTACAGTGTACAAATATTCAGGCCTGCTCCATTATCGATAAGGACTCGCTTGATCCTATGTTGGTTGATAAAGCCTTCAATGTGTAGCGAAGCGTTATGAGGTTGCTGGAAGGAAGAGTTGTCACTTTCAGAAAAAGTGAGACAAGGTGATGACTTTAGACTTCCAACCATGGCTTGAAATTGGTCTGTATTCAGGTTAGCAGGGACTGACGCTTCTTGGAGAGCTTAATCCAAGATTGTTTTATGAGATGGAGATAAGCGCAATAGCTCTAAAATGGATATAAGTGCAGACATTTTGTCTAATTGTTCCACAAGATTGTACTGCTTTGGTATGGAGGTGGTGCCTTGTGGAGCTGCCTTTATGGTAACCTTGCCATGATGTGTAACAACATTGCAATTGGAGTTGGGATTCTTGATGGTAATAGTTGCAATTTGTTCACTAGCATCATACAGGTGATTTACAGTATAATTATACACAGCCTGTGTATAATCCGTGGTATCAGTGCCTCTCTTGGAAGTGGAAGGACCCCTTTGATCCTATGATGGAAGTGGATTTTTGAACATCAGATGATCATTGTTTGTTGTTTTTGGATCATGCCCTTCTATTTCAATTTCACCTCGGTCAATAAGATCCTGAATAAGATCTTTCAATCTGTGACAATTACTTGTCTTGTGTCCTCTCCCTTGATGGAAATCACAATGTTTAGTATCTCTCCACCATGCAGGTTTGACCTGAGGCTCATAGTTTGATGTTTTAGGTAGAGACCAAATTTTGAGAAACCAGTTGTCGCAACACTGTTTCGATGGGTTCCCCTAAGGGAGTGTATGTTCATTTTTGTTTTTGCTGATGAGGTCTAGGTTCATCAGGAGATGTGATGCGACCTTGATTTGAAGGAACAACTGTGTTATTCTGAGGTGGAGGATTTTGTCCTGCAAATCGAACCATAGGTTGTGCACTTTTGATAGTTCTGGCATCCACAACCCCATCATTGACGATATTCTTGATTTTGTTCCAGAAGCTTGGTTTGTCACTATTGAAGCATGGGCGAGGACTGTCCTTTGGTTCATTATATATTTTGATAAGTCCTTTCTTGATGAGGGCCCACTCACATTTCAAACCCTTGGTGATCATGTCATTAAAAGAGTTTGTGTCTTTGACATCCAGGTGAAACTCCATTTCTTCGTTTAAGTTGGAAATGAATATTTCCACTAGTTCTCATTTAGGTAACTGAAGAGAACGTTTGCTAGACATTTGACACCATTGTTGTAGGAATACTAAGAATAGTTCACCTGGTTTTTGTTTAGTGTTGCACAGATCAGCCATGGTGATGTCACGTTCAATGTTATGAGAGTAATGTGCCAAGAACTTTTGGATTAGTTCTTCAAAGGTCCTAATACCACCTGGTAGCCAAGAAAACCATGATGTGGTTGTTCCTCCCAAGCTTTGGGGAAAAAGTCGCATTAGGTATGCGTCCTCATATGCCACTTCGAGGCAAGCGGAATGAAATTCTCTGACATGATTGCGAGGATCTCCCTTTCCTCTATATTTTTTGAATTTGGGTGTTTCGAATCCTCGTGGAAAGGGTGGCATATAAAGATTCCTATCAAAGGGATAGGGACAGATGTCATTGACTGAGAATTGGTTAGTCTTTACACCACTATGAAGTTGTTGGGCAAGAAATTTGACTTGTTGCCCAAACATCTCCATTTCATTTGGAGGAGGAGGTGGTGGGTTACCTTGAGGAATGTTATATCTGATGGGATCTCTACCTCTTTCTTCTTCATGGCAACTTTGTCATTATGATGCTTGTCTTAATTGGGCAAGATCAAAGTTAGAGGGGAGTTTGGCTCCTTCTTGAGCGAGCTTTAAAAAGTGAGCATCCGCATTGCTCCTAAGTATTTCATCAAAAAGTTTGTTAAAGAGAGGGTTATGTTGGGCCCTTTCTATTGTTGCAGGAGTAGGAGTACTTGGGTTTTCATCATTTGCATTTCCTCCAAGGGCTCCTTGAAATTAATTGATATTTTCCTCCTCTTCTTCTTCAATTTTTGCTTCCCATTGCCTTGAGTGTGATCGGGTGTTAGCCATTTTGTTTTACAAGTTTTTGTTGAAGTTGAGCGAAAATGATGATGAGTTGTTGATGAAATGAGAGATTGATGGTTGGTGAATTGTGTTGCATGTGGATCTCTAGCACTTTTAAGGTAGATGTAACAGAAATTCATTCTTTGAATTGCTTGTTTGTTTGATAAGGTTTGATGTGATAAGGTGCAGAGAAATCTGAGATGTGTTACAGATTTAACTACCTAGTAATGAGAGGATTCACTCATGAACTAGTTTTAACCTGCGTAGATGTGTTTCTTAGGATGAGCTTATCCTAGATGTAGAAACAATCTAAAAAGTGATGTGATGTGTTTGATTCAAGCAATATCTAAAAAGAGAACTTAGGACAAGAACCTTTTAATATTTTGAGAGTTGGAACCGATTGACGATGAAGTGATGATGTATGAATGAGATGATGGATGAAATGTTTTAACTTCAATAAAAGCTTTGTGTCACAAATGGAACAAATTCTACCTCTTCCCTTTCAGGCATTGGTGGCATTTCTCGAGTTATGTTGTATGTGATACAAACGTTTGGAAAGAAGTTGGGATTAATCTTGCCTCCTTGGTTTTTGTGATAACTCAAAGCTCTATATTGCATAAAATCTCTGTGGTTTAATGACTCTGAATCAAATTCATTTGTTTTTCCTTGAAGGTAGAGATGCATGTGACGTAGAAAAACTCTATGAGAGACAAAGATTTGTCTATTTAGATAGAAGAATTTCCTCCTTTTGATCAAAGCCTTTGAGCTCAATGGTCTTCTTTTCAAGTTGATGTTCTGATGACGATTCTTGTTTCGCAAGATGTGAAGAATGCTCATAAAGTTTGATACTTTGTTGTTTGCACTTTGTTTTTGATATTTTTGGTTGTTTTGAAAGATGTCTGGTTGGATGAATACTTGCTTTGGAATTGATATTTGATTCTTCTTTGACAAGAAAACAAAGCAAGCACACAAACACAAGAATGTTGCCTTAAAAGGTACAAATGAGTATGGGTCTAGATTAACCCAATCCTTGGACTTTTTATGACCCTTTCCTTAAAGTGTATTTTAGGTGCTTTTCTTTCCAAAGCTTGAAGTCAGCTCAATTTGTACTTGGTCTTGACTAAAATGAAGACACCTCAAACACTTTGTATCCCTAAGGTCAAATGGCTAGTTGTGATAACTTCAGCCCACATCTTGATATTTCTTTGACTTTTGTACTACATACCTTATGAATCCCGTCGTGGTAGGTAAGGATGTGATATTCTAAGTCTTGCGTGAGTATAACAAATAGATGATCCCTATGATGGGGGAGTCACCACTTTTATCAAGCCACAAGTGAATTTTTCAAAAAGCTATGTTTCTACTCAAGGAAATATGTATGGTGAGTATCTTGGGAGCAAAACCATCTATGCTCTTGCATTGAATTATATCTCAAATATTCTCAATCAATAGAACGGGTGGGCTACTACTTAAAGGTGTTTAGTCATTTTTGATGTCTTTGGACATAAGTTCATTCTACAGTGACTCACTTTAGAGCCTTGTAACTTGTGGTGGGGCCCATTTGTCCTTTCGGCAAGTTACACTGTAGGAACAGCTATACCCAAGGCTACAACTTTCACTCTCACTTGATTTCTATAGCGGCTTGAAGGATTTACCGCACGAGGTCATTCCTAAGAGTGATGTGTCTCTTGGCAGGTCTCTCTTAAAAAGATAAAAATTTGAGTGTTACTAACACTTTTCTCTTGCACCTAGGACCACGAAAGTCAAGGGAGAGGATAGTGTGTGTTAGAAGTAAGACCACTCGACCAACTTTTTGCACAAGTGTGCCAAGCACGAAAAACAATTGTTCTTTTTAACTTGCCATCGCAATGTGCTTTAACTATTTGGAGGTGTTGCTCCAACAATCATGGTGTTCTTTTTAACCTCAAATGCAAAATTTTAAGTAAACTAGAACTTGAAAATCCTGGTCAACTTAATTTAAAGCACATATGAAGGAAAAATCGCTTTGCAAAATTTTGAAACAAGTGGATTGTAAGTTTTAATTGCACCAAAAATTGAAGTGTAGATTGTAAATTTTTTCTTAAGTTTGATGCTAGAAATGGATTTGTTTTGTTGATTTTAAGCACCAAATGAAAAGTTAATCCTAAACTTGCAATAAACAAAAGTTGTTTTGTTCAATTTTAGAGCACCAAACACAAATTTTGATCCTAAGCTTGCGAGAAAGAAAATTTTGTGTTGTTCAATTTTAAAACACCAAAAGGAAGTTTTTGATTTTAAAGAGGTTGGTTTTTAGACCTGCACAAGAGACAAATAGTTAGTAAAAATTGAACCTATGGTGGGCTTCCACAAGCCTAAGAATTTTTATTTTTTCGGTTACAAGGTCATTTTTACAACGTTCTATTAAAATAGTGCTACTCTATGTTTAAACAGAAGTGCTATTTAACACAAACGCACTAAAAGAAGAAAAATGACAGAGAAGGCAAAAGTGCTCAAACATGCTCAATAGCGCCAAAACAAGGTCAAAAGTGCTCAAACAATGTCAATAGCGCTAAACTTGGTACAATAGTGCTATTGTAAGAACAATAGCGCTAGAACAACAAGTTGCAATAGTGCTACAACGTGATCAATAGCACTAAAGCGGAACCTGTGTGTCAAGTTCAACATTCAAACATGTTAGTTGTCAAAAAAAAATTATTTTTTTAGGTGTTTAGATTCACGTCGGGTTCACCAAATGATGCTTTGCAAAAAGGGAAGGTTAGTCAATGATAACAAAACACAAACAAGAAGAAAAGCCAAACTATTAGTGTCAGAAATCACAAACAAAATACTTTCCTACACAAGCATATCAAAAGAGATATCAAAAGCATGATAAAATATCTAACTAAGAAGGTAAATATGATGAGGCATCTCCAAATGCCTCCTAACATGCTCTTGGTTTCTTCTCCTTTGTTCCTCTCCTTTCCAAGTTCCAAAATAGTGTAGCTCTCAGCACCTTTTTGCACTATGGATGCTTATGGAGGTTTGAGATTAAAGTATTTGCTCTAAATATGAATAAAAAGCTAATACTTTGCTATTAATACTAAAATGATTTATTTTAACCAAAATGACAATATTATTAGTCGATTATGCTAAAGTGCTCTCTCAAAATGCCTATAGCTTAAATGCATACAAGTTTTTAGGATCTGGATTATGAAGAAATGGGCTCTATTTATAGGAAAAATGGAGCAATGGATGGTTGAGATTGAGTAATCTCAACAAGGGTAAGGATTGAATGATATTCAATCCATGTGAGGGCTTTCAACCCAATCTCAGGATGACAAGTGTCAATGTGAGATAGGTTGAGAGGAGATGGAATAAGCATTAAATGCTTGACATGACCTTGGGAGTTAAGGTCAAGGTTAGTTGAATGAATAAACTCTTTATTCAAAGAATAAAGCTTTTATCCAATGGATAAACTCTTGTGCAAAGGCAAAAGGGATAAACATGGTCAAAGCAATAAATGCTTGAGGAGACACATGAGTGCAAGTTGAAATAACCATAAATGGTTATGTAAGAGCCATTAATGGTCATGTAAGAGCCATTAGTGGTTTTTGGAAGACTTTGGAGGTTAAATTGTTGAACACACAAAGTATTAAATGCTTTTCAAAGACTTTGAAGTCTTTGAGAAGTGACTCCATGTTGCTTAGGAATGTGACAATAATTAGGGAATGGATTAGGCTAATTAGGAAGGGGTTAGAAGAATCTAGAAGGGGGTTTAGGCTAGCAAGTAGATTTGGTGGGTGAGGGAGAATAGGATTTGAATTAAAATAAAATTAGTTTATTTCAATAAATGTGTGCAAGTTGCATTTGTAGGAAAATGCAAGTGGGGGGTGATAAATGATTTAAATAAATGTTTGATTTAATTTATTTAAAAGAGGAATAGGGGATTTAATTAAATAAATAGATTTTATTTATTTAATTGATTTGAATTTGGTTTAATGAATTAATTAAAATAAATTGAATAATTTATTTAATTAATAGGAGAATATTTTGAAGATGAATTAATTAAATATTAATTTAATTAACTAATGGCTAGTGGATTTTTAATCAAATAAATACAGAATATTCATTTAATTAAAATGGACAGATTTATATGACTACAGTTATAATTCCAGAGAGTATCGAACCACCATTTGACATCACACCTTTCCACCATTATATGCATTGTACAATCTATGGATTATGCAGAGTGTTGGGTTTTGATGGAGATTCAACAGTGTCAGCTGAATTACTGATGATGGCTATGGACATTCAACACCTAGATGTTTACAAAGATTATGATTATGTGGGCTATGTGGTTGAACACATTCATAATGCTCTAGTTGAAATTCAGAGTGGTGCACCCCGCCCTACATTCAAGCATTATTCATTGCTGATACATTTAATCCTGTTCTATAATGTTGAGTTCATGGATAAAGAATTGGAGCTTTTCAAAGAAGAATTTGGTGTCTTAATGCCAATACAAAGATAGACCCAGGTTTGGGATAGTATTTCTCTCCATTCTTCTTTCCTTTTCTTTGAAAATTGGATTGTTTCGCCAATTATGGAAATGCTAGGAATAAATAGGGAACTATTGTCAATTAATGTTAGGAGAGTTTTGAGACCTTACCAATTTGTTCCAAACTAGTCTATTTCACATAACTAGGGGGACTTTTTTTTTTTTGATAACTTTATTGTGATCAGAGTCTATGGGTGTCCTTAGCCTCCCCATATTTTACTAAAATTTGTTCCAATTAGGATTGCTTTTATGGAGTTTATCTGGCAATTGACCCTAGTTGAAAAAAAATACCTTGATAAACACAGGAATGGTTCTCTTCTTCCTAGGCTTTGGGTTGCATCTGATTTTACCATTGGTAGGAGTTCCTTTGATGAAGTAAACAATTTCCTTAAACATTATAGGTTGGTTAATGTTGTGTCTAGATTTTGTGATCCGAAAAAATTTATTAAAGTTGCAATGCCAGAAATGACACCTTGGGCCACAATAAAGGAACATGAACAATTGGATGATGAAGATGTGGTTAGAAATTTGCTGAGAAAAGATGAAGTACAAGAAAGGAGAAGAAAATAGAAAAATTTGATGAGAGTTGAAGCAGAATTGAAGGCTGTTGACCCTAGTTTCTTAGGTTTTTGCCCTGATAGCCCATATTTGGAGAGGATTAACAAAATGATGAGTTTATATGAAACTCTGATGGAACAAATGCCTCAAATTCCTGATTCAAAAGTGGTTGCTCAGCAATAAGACCCCTAAGATGGACATTCTTCACATGGCAAGAGGCCACTTAGTGTGTCTGCTGATGATGTAGAGAGTGGGAATGAAGTTCAATCTTACCCCAGCTACAAAGAAACAAAAAACCAATGAGGTCGGTACAATTATGAGGAGAGACCCTGGTAGAGAAATTGTTACAAAACAAGGACAATACTTTCATCGAATAAGGACACATCTCAGAGAAGCAAGGCAGAATGAAGAACAGGGAGAAACAAACGAAGCCCTTGCTCAAGGTTTTGATGAGCGTGTGGTGTTGTCAAATGAGTTCATGAAAGATGATGAGTTTATTAAGTCAGATGAATTTAAAAGTTTTTTGACAAGATTGAAACAAAAACAATTAAGACAAAATCTGATCATAGAGGAAGCAAATGAAGAAAAGAGACAGGAGATTATCAAGGCACTACGGGAATATGATCCTGACAAGGAGAAAATATCTGTGGAACAGGCAAGACAATTGATTAAGAGTACTAGTATGATTATGATGCCTGACTGGGATATCCAGTCTATTTTTATTATTGATCAGATTAGGAAGCAAAAGGACCCAATGTTTTAAACTAAATTTGAAATTGGAGATGTAATAAGAGGAACATGATTTAATCCTAATTCAAAGAAACTTGCTGCTTGGTCTTTGGCCCCTTCCACTCAAAAGCCCCACCTTCTAAATATCCAAGTAGAAAAGAAAGCTGACAGAATGATCTGGAACTTGCAGAACACAACTGGCATAGAGATTGCCTCATTTTTTACTCAAGTGCCTTTCATGAATTTATCAAAAAAAGAGGATTTGTCAAGAAGATACACAGAAACATATACCCAATTGATTGCATTGTCTAAAAAATATGAAGAGACATTGATGAAGAAGGGCACTCTAGAGGAAGAGTTAGTGGAGTTGAAAGAAAAAATTGCGAATGAGCCCCCTCCAATACAGATTACAAAACAATTACAAGAAATACTAGCTAATGTGATAGCAAAAATGGAGGAATACACAGGGAAAATTAAAAAGCTTGAAAAGGAACAAAATGTCAAGGCTATCTCTGTTGTGTCAGGAATGTTGAAACATGGGATTAATGTATTGAAAGGAAAATTGATGGTAGTGCATGATTTGCATATTTCTTTGAAAGAGGCAAGTAAAACATCCTCTGAGGCTATCGCTTTTATTGGACCTTTGTTCAATGTTTGGTCAGGAAGAAGCAGATTAATGGATAAGCTAGATACTGCAATGATGTATAGTGACGAGTTCCCTCCCAAGATCAGTGACACTAAAGACATGGTGGAGGTAATGAATGCAGCTTATACATTTTTCACAGGGAAGGATGTGCTTATAAATGAAAAATTACAGACATTTGGGGAAGGTTATAGTAAATTGGTGCCTTCAATTTATGGTAGTAATGGAGATTTGAAATTAGTTTATGATTGGACCATCGAATTTGATTTGATTCCAGAGCAAGAAGAAATAATCAAGCATGTAAATGAATAGGTTGATGCTGATTTCCTTAACAGTATGCTTGATTCACTGTTCAAGGTTGAGGTTGACCATGCAAAGTTTATTGTTGAGCCCAGGGCAGTTACAGATGCCAGATGGACAGATTCAGTTGCAAATTTGGAAGAGGTAAAGGCATTCAGCTGGCCAGCATACAAAGAGGTGGACAGGTGGCAAGCCATGCTAAAGCCAAAGAAGAAATCTCAGGTTGAGGTTGCTACCCAAGATTCCTCACAGTAATCCTAAGCTTGTTGAATCCTCATCTTATAAAAGGATTACAAGATTAATTTGAGAGGGATGGCCAATTTTTCTTTTTGATCAGTAGAGAGGGATGGCCAGTTGGCCACTTTTATTGATGTTGAACTTGAAAACTCTTATATAGTTATAATAGCTCAACTGTTCAAGAATTTGATAAGTGCATAGTTGAATCACATTGTGAATTTACTTTCTGATATCATTATGAATATAATATCAATATCATTTGCAGTATGAGATCTTCACATAATTGTCTTTGTGTTGAATTTATCTTTTCACTGTGAATTGAATGGTCAAGGGTTTTTCAGTTTACATATGAATCTGGGTTGTGTATGTAATGGCATTATTCATAATTTCATTCCTATTTATCTTCAAATGAATCTTATTGAAGTTTATTATCAGGTCAAGTCTTTGAATTGTAAGTGACTCTATGCCCTAGGATAAGGCATTGGTCTGTTGTCTTGATGCTTTACTAATTATGTTGTATTCCTATCTATTGTGGTGTTTAATACTTTCATTCTTAATACTCTTATGATTTTATATGCTATTGATGTTTATGTAATATATATGGAGGTGTTCTAACTTCTATGACTATGTCTATGATTCGCCCACAAATTACAATGAGGTGAATCCTTAATATGATTCCAAACTAATAAAAATTTTGCATTCCTGGGCATAATAGGATTAGGAAGCATTAAATGAAAAATTACATACACCATAACAATGCAACAAATGAAAAAAGTTAAATCTCATGATTTTGATCATTTGAAAGAGATAGAATTATACACAAAATTAATTTATATATAACTCCTTCAAGAACCTGCATAAAGCTTGACACTAAATGCTTTTCATTTGCTCTGTAAATGACTATACAATATACAACTTGCTCCCTTCACCTAGAGTCTAGAATCACTACTGGAACCAGAAAAGGAACCCCAATGACTATACAACTTGCAAAACTACTTAAGCCATGCCATTATCACCCTGATGCCTTCAGATGGAATGTGAGATGTTACGTTCTATCCAACAGAACATTTCCAAATAGAGGAGGAAGCCTTCATGCCCAGGAATAGAGACAATGGAAAGAGGAGCCCGAGCCTTCATGCCCACGATTAGGGAAAGTGGAAACATGAGCTTTAGGGTAAATGTAATATGTTGGGGAGGGGTTGCAGCTTCCATGTCATCACAAAGATGACTGGCTGCCACTCCCCACCCAAAAAAATCCTTCTTTCATTCCTCTACGGGCTCCTTCTTCAAACCCCTTTCCATCCTATGGCAGAGTAGAAGCAGAGGATGTGCTATGCTTGGCCTTTCTTGACAAGAAAAGGCTTTCACACCCCCTCTGGAAATCCTTCTCACTTTCACAACCCCTCTGACAATAAACAAACTCACATAGAAGAAAACAAAAAAACACCCATTAGGTATCATAGAGCACACAAAAACTCCATGCATGATCTTGCTCAAACATCATCTTCCTTTCTGAGGAAAAAACCACTCTCAGAAAATGAAAAAGGTTTTTTTTTTGAGTTTCTCTTCTACCAATTAAGTCACCACTCCATTGTAATTATAAAATTTTCACACTTCATTTGGTGATGCTCATTCACGTGAAAAATCATCATTTTGGTGTTTTTCAACATGATTGTAGACTCTAGAAGTCACGCCTATCAAAACCACTGCATCATGCTAAGGCTCATCTATTGTGAACAATTATGTTCTGATTTTATTCCTCCTTGATTGGACAAATTCTGCTTCAGAATCCCTAATAACAAGCAACCTAAGCACTTATTTCTCAGAGAAATCCATGATCTACCATCTCTAACTCAGAAACTATCAAATCCTTTTATGCCTCTGAAACCACCGTCCTCGCTTGTCTAATCAACCTTGACTCAAGAGAAACCTTCAAATTAGTCCCTCAAGAACGAGTCAACATCCAAGCCTTAAAAATTTTAGGTTGCGAGCTAGCAATCAGATAGTTTGTGGTTAAGTTTTATGGTTATCACCAACTCATGAAGTAAAATGTCTAAAGACGTGATCAAGCTGCAAGCTGGTGACAAGTTGGTTTGGGTTTACATCACGAGGTCTCTAGCTTTTTGGGTGTTAGCATTTTATGTTACCGAGCTGGAGATTGTTAGTGAAATTGCTTTGGTCATGAGGTCTTGAGTTGGTCTGATGTCATACATTATAGCCACGAGAGTTAGCGAGTAACTCATTTCATACAGTTGTCGCTAGCTCTCATTTTTGTTTAATGCTAGCATTTTTAGGTCACGAGATAGCGAGTAGACAGTTTGTGGTTAGGTTTAATGGTTATCGCCAGCTCGCGAAGTTAAATGTCTGAAGACCTGATCAAGTCGCGAGCTTGCGAGTGAAGTGCTAGCAGTTAAGAGATAAAAAAATTTATGTTGGCGAGTACGTGACAAGGGTTAAAGTTACCACTATCTCCAAGTCACTATGGTGACGAGGACTTAACATTTGTGGTTGAGAATTGGCGAGTGCCAGTTCAGTTTCCCTCAATCACTAGATCTTGAGGTTATGAAGGCTTAGCATTTTCAGCTTGCGAGTTGGAGATAGAGAGAGTCGTAAGGGCTTGTCACTAGGTCACGAGATTTTCTAATGGGAAATCTTCTAGGCAAAGAGTTGACAACTGTGTGCCACGTGTTATAATTACTTAGAATTAATATCTTGAAATCGCCAATATTTTTTTTTTATGGTTTGAAAATAGCTTGAAATCACCAATATTTTATTTTTATGGTTTGAAAATAGGTTGAAATCACCAATGCAAATATTTTTCTGGTTTTAAAAACATTACCATTCGCCCATGCAATTACTTTTTGGGTTTTAAAAATAGTACAATTCGCTAGGATTTTTCACAAACTTTGAGCGATCGCGGCTAACTTGCCAATGGAGATTATTATTTTTCTCTGTAAACCGCAAAAATTCGCCATTAAAATTAAAATTTTCTTCGGAATTATACAACTTTCGCCAGGTTTTTACACCTTGTCCAAGGGAGGGGTTTCTTAAAGTTTTCCCCGTTGAAGAGTATTTTGTTTGTTGCGGGGCACAAAGATGACCTCATTCCTTATAATGTCGAGGCCTTCCACACAACAAGAGTTGAACCTTGGTGGGTTTCAAAACCATTTAACTTCATCACAATCCAAAGACCCATTGAATTTAGCATTTTTTTTGGAAAAAACACATTTTTAATATTGCTAATTAAAAAGCCACTGTATAAATGAGTTTAGCCTAATTAAATAGATGTATTCGATAAGTATAGAATTATTCTAAATTTAGTTAGAATATATCATTAAGATAATTCTGGAGAAATCTAATATAGAAGTTATGGTGTTTAAATTTAGAAATGATGATATAGAAATATTGTTGATGTCATGTTGAATTTTTTCATGATTATCTAATAAATTCTAACAAATTAATCACAAACCTATCGAGTATGATTCTTGTCACTACCAATTTAATTTGATGTGTGGAATCAAACTATGTTGTACACAAATGATTTAACAAAATATGTTTAAATAAGTCTACTTGCATTTACATTTCTAATAATTGAATGTGTCAAGGTGGTGTTCTCTTATATAAAACTCATTATGTAGGTTAAATTAGTATAATTGAGAAATATTGAACATAATATTCACCAATATATAGATGATGTGTATTTGATTCTTTTTATCCCTTTAAAAACTAAAGTTGGTTCCAATGACTATTTTCTTGTAATCATTGAAACAAATTTTAGTGTAAATTGAATATCTTTGAATACAATGATATTGTTGCAAGGTGTGCACCCTTGGTCTCCTTGTGCTTTGCAGTGCAACACTCGGTTTTGTGACATGGCTTAATCGCCTCTTGTGGATTCTATAAGTCTAGTGGTTGTATCGGGCATTAACAGATTGGTCTTTTGTGCAACAACAACCATACTTGTAACAGATATAACTTGTTCCATAAATTATCTTAAAAGACCAAGAAACTAGTTTTTTTTTTTCTTTTATATGATTACCCTATGATTGAACTAGATTAATTCTAAGCTCAATTAAAAATATGGTGAATATCTAAGAATATGTATAAATAAGGGTAAGTGAAGGTGGATAGAGATTGGGCATAAGACAAAGTAAGGACAATATTAAAAGCTATTTTCTAATATAGCATTGGATTCAAGACATTCTATTAGATGTGCATTCAAAGTTATGGACATTATTGGTAACATGAAAACTATCTCTAAAAGATATAATATTTTCTTATATTGGTATCTAGTTTGCATTGTTTCAATTGATTTTTAAAATTTTAATTAAAGAAGTTTAAAAGAGTTTCACATTACATAATTTTTTTGTCAATCGACATTACATCATATAAAGAGTTTTTTCCCAAATCTCAAAGGATCTATTTGTAGTTTATTATCCAAATCTTAATTATATGTAGTTCCCCACATGGGGGCACGATTCCTAAGAGGATTCACACAATTAAATGATTTTCTAATTTGTTTTCTTCCCTCATGTGATTCTTTGAATTGGAGTGTCACTCTTCATGAAATAGTCAAACATGCTCAAAAAGTGTAACCCCTTACACAACATTGTTGTAAATGCCCATAGATAAATCCCCATGTAATAAGGGGTCATAATAGAAAAAAAGAAAAAAAGAAGAAGAAGAAGAAAAAAAGAAAAAAGAGGAAGAAAGATGAGAAGTCATAAATATTTCTTCAATGAAGCCCATGTCACTCCAAAGAAGAGTTTAATATTTTCTCTAAGTGGAGTGTTCTAAATTATATAAGAGGGCCTTTTTAAAAATTTACACATTCTAATACAAAAGGCTTACCTAGGGGACAAATGTCCAAGTTCCTACTAATGAGAATCCATGAAAATTTATTCTCCAAGAAAAGGCTTACCTAGGGGATAAATGTCCAAGTTCCTACTAATGAGAATCCACGAAAATTATTCTCCAAGAAAAGAAAAAAATAAAATAATATTTTTAGATGATGTCAAAGACTTGATCCTCTGTGATTTTCTAGCATTAAAAACTTGGGTAAGCAAAAGAGTGAACCCCACTCATTATCTATTATCTAGGTCATTAATGGTATAAGATTACCAATGCATTTATTATATTTTCCTTGTCTCATTTTACTCAACATTGTTCTTCCACTCATCTAGATATTCAATATATTATATTTTCCTTGTCTTCTTGATAGAAATTTATTTTATAATAGGCTATATCTCTTGCTACTATTTTTTATATATGTATGCCCTCTAATCTAAGACCTTTGGTTAAATTTGTCCTATCTCTTTATCCAATTGAACTTTGTGATTTTTATAAAGATTTTTCACATTAAACACAGCTAAAATATCAAGTCCCTTCATAATTTAGTTTCATGGGGAATTACAAAAAATTTAAACACTTGTCATTGTCCAATATTATTCTAACATATTTTATTGTATGTTCACATTAGGAAGATCTTCCTAAGATGAACTAAAACTAGCTCACTTTATTGGAACTCCTCTCTCCTCATATGATCTATATGATTCTTATATTTGTATTTTTTTCTTCATCAAATACTCTCCCACTTGCTCATGTGAATGTGCTCAAAGAACTCCAATGCATTTACACTTGGGTACCTAACCTAAATAAAAACTCTATAACATGTGTAGGTCTACATACATATACCACCTATAACAATGTCTTTCCAATCCCTCTAGATGTACAAGATTATTATTAGAAAGCATGTGTATGCAAACACTAAGTCTCTTTGCTTGGGACTATCAATAAGAATCTTAACAAATTGCCTAAACTTAAGTCCAACACCTTTGTATTTTCATTTATTTGTAGACAATAAAATAAATTGAAGTTCAACTTATAAGTTGCTCCAAAAATAACCCACAAACTTAGTATCTCTATCCAAAACTATGCTCCTGGGTAACCCATGTAGTCTTACCACCACATGGAAAAATAAATTGGCAATATGGAAAGCATCACAAGTCTTTTAACAAGGAATAAAAAAATTCATCTTTAACATACTATCTGATGCTTTGCAAAATGGACAAGTGTTAGATTAAAGTCTATGGTGGAGTAACACACAAAAACAACAAGAAACAAGGATCAAAGTTAGTGTTATTCAACCAAAAACTAATCTAAGCAGGCATATCAAAAGAGACACTAAAAACATGATAAAGTATTTAACTAGGGAAACAAATATCACAAGGCATCTCGAAATGCCTTCTAACATACTCTTAGCTCCTTCTCTTTTGTTCCTCTCCTCTCCAAGTTCCAAATTAGTGTAGCTCTCAGTAGCTTTTTGCACTATGGATGCTTATGGAGGTTCAAGATTGTAGATGATTATGAAAAGTATGCAAATGCAAGCTTAATAACCAAATAAGGATGAGTTATCTAAATGCGATTTCTTAATTTTAACCAAAAGAGTGAATATGAGTAAGATATGCTAAATGCTCTCTAAAATTCTCTATAACTTCGATGCATACAAGTTTTTCAGGATCTGGATTATGAAGAAATGGGCTCTATTTATAGGAAAAATGGAGTAATGGATGGTTGAGATTGAGTAATCTCAACAAGGGTCAGGATTGAATGACTTAAGATCCATGTGAGGGATTTCAACCCAATCCTAGGATGACAAATGTCAACATGAGATGGGCTGAGGGGAGAGGGAAGAAGCATTAAATGCTTGACATGACCTGAAGATTAACTTGGGAGTTAAGGTCAAGGTTGGGTTGAGTGAATAAATTCTTTATTCAAAGAATAAAGCTTTTATCTAATGGATAAACTCTTGTGCAAGGGTAAAAGGGATAACCATGGTCAAAGCAATAAATGCTTGAGGAGACACATGAGTCACATAAGGGTTGAGTTAGGGGTTAACCATAAATGGTCATGTAAGAGCCATAAGTGGTTTAGAAGACTTTAGAGGTTAAATTGTTGGAAACACAAAGCATTTAATGCTTTTCAAAGACTTTGAAGCCTTTGAGAAGTGACTCCAAGTTGCTTAGGAATGTGACAATAATTAGGGGATGGATTGGGTTAATTAGGAAGGGTTTAGAAGAATCTAGAAGGGGGTTTAGGAGTGCAAGTGGATTTGGTGGGTGAGGGAAAATTGGATTTTAATTAAAATAAAATTAATTTATTTCAATTTGTGGTTGCAAGTTGCATTTGTAGGAAAATGCAAGTGGGGGGATTTATGATTTAAATAAATGTTTTATTTAATTTATTTAAAAGAGGAAATGAGATTAAATTGAATAAATAGAATTTATTCATTTAATTAAGTGTGAGTTTGGTTAAATAAATTAATTAAAATAAATTGAATAATTTATTTAATTAATAAGAGAATTTTTGAAGATAAATTAATTAAATGTTAATTTAATTAACTGATGGCTAGTGGATTTTTAATCAAATAAATAGCAAATGTTCATTTAATTAAACTGGATAGATTTATGTGACTACATTTGCCCCTCTTTGAGACGGTGCAGTTTATTGCATCGTTTCAAAGAAAGAAAAATAGGTGTGAAGAAATGCCCCATAAAATATTAATTTAATGGGTGGTATGCCCCCTTGAGAGAGGGGCCGAAAAAATTTCAAAAAATCGAGTGCTCTCGAAAGAGAATGAAAATTGGCAGGGTGGTAGAAGAGAAGAAGTTAGCAATACTGGTGAAAAATAGAAGAAATCGGAGACAAAAAGGAGAAATGGGAGGCTCGAGAAGTTCACAGGGACCATGGCAGTGAGCGGGAGAAAATTAGGGTTATAGCGAAGGGTTTATATGGGGAGAAAGGGGTGAAAACAGGCTCATTTGCATTTGCATTCATAGTAAATTTTTAGCTCTGATAGTGACTTTTTGGAGGAACAAGTAATAGTTAGGATGCCAGTTCCCATAGCAGAGCACCGATTAGAGCGAGACCATTGATTCCAGTGGCCAGACGATTACGGACCAGTGGTATGTGAATTTAAATTTTTTATTTTTGTGCATTTTTTATATGTTTTTAGCTAGGTCCAATTTGAGTCAAGACAATAGTGCTAAAACTGTGTTTTAGCGCTATTGTCAACTAAATTAGCGCTATTGTATAGTGGTTTTAACACTTTTGTCAATAGTTGCGCTATTGTATAGTTGTTTTAGCATTGTTGAGTTTTTAGCGCTATTACTTGGTCAATTGAGCGCTTTTGTTGCGAGGTAGTGCTTGTGTGTAATTAGAATAGCGCTTTTGCTTTGTTAGCGCTATTGAGTAGTTTAATTAGCACTTTTGAGGTGAAGTAGCGCTATGGTAGAGTCAGTGTAGCACTATTGATGTTTTAGCGCTAGTGGATAGTTGAGTTAGCGCTTTGGTCAATCTTGTAGCGCTATTGAATACAAAATAGCGCTTTTGTTAGGAAAAATAAAATGCCCCAGTGTGTGTGAAGAAGAATCTTTGGATGCCAATGTTGGATGAATGGAGATGTGAGGTGAGAGTTGTTTTGAACCATAGCAGCCCTGATGAGACTTAAGTCATTAGGATAAATGCCTATTGAAGTCTAGGTGTGCCATGATTGGTTACCTGTTGAGACCCGAAGATACTTGATCAAAGTATCTGTTGATAGTCTACGTTTAAACTTAAGAAAGTTTGAAATAAAACAACTGATGATGATGGTTGATGCACGTGTGTAGGAGGAGTTGCGCGAGAGGCATCCTGCCACCTAGGTGCTATGCGATCGGTTGACAGAGGCTGAGGTGGATTGCATTGCAGTGACAGGCCTATATGATGTGATGTATATGCTTGTGATTCAGATGAATCACGGTTTGATTACAGCATTGGTAGAGCAGTGGCATAGTGAGACATGTACGTTTCACTTAGCGCAGGAAGAGATGACAGTGACTCTGGAGGAGGTATGGCACATCTTGCACATTCCTATCCGAGGAGAGCTGGTGAGTTATGACCGAGCGTGGGGGACTCTAGCAGTGCAAAGATTTTTTGAGGAGGATGTGTATATTGATGATGGGTCGATAGCCTAGGAGGACATAGTAGCCTTGTATGAGCCATTACCAGTAGTGCTATCAGGTATTGTTGGGGGACTATTGTGTCCAGATAGACGATCACATGGACTTGTCGTTGGTTGGGGTTAGGTGATCGAGCAGATGATTATAGAGGGGACCCGGTTTGCATGGGGACCGTGCGTGTTATCGCACTTATATCGGGAGCTACATGAGGTAGCATATCGAGGGATGGGCTCCTTGGGAGTGGGTATCACATTACTACATATTTGGGCATGGGAACATTTACCAGTTACTCGACCAATCAGTTTGAGATTCTGAGTAGTGGATCAACCCTATGTATACATGTATGGAGGGATGATGAGTCAGCCCCACCTGGAGAAGTTAGAGTGGTGATGGCGGGCACTAGATGACTTGGATATAGTGATTTGGAGGCCATACATTGAGTGTGAACCATGGGAGGAGGATGCAGAGGTGTTGCCATATCTTTTTATGACTCGATTCCTCATTGGTAGGACAACCTACAATATGGAGAGACAGCTTCTGGGTAGGGTGTTGAGATAGTTTGGGTGGAGGCAGGGATTGCCTAGTGGTTCAAGAGAGTATGCCAAGGTGGTCTGAGAGAGGTACTTATGGGGGCCAGTATTACTGTATGATCAAGCATTAGCAGAGTTTCGCACACTACAGGAAATACCATGGTATATGAGGTCGGGGATGGTGGATGCTAGGGTGTTAGAGGAGTATACGTAGTATATTATGGCTCATCTGATTCCTCAAATATATGATCTGGTAGAGCTGATTCCATATTTTGAGAAGGAGAGGGGATGGAGACGGAGGAGGAGAGGAGGTCACGGAGTAGTAGGCGGATGGGGGAGAGGGCATGGTGGTGATGGAGATGGTGGTGGTGGGGATGGAGGAGGAGGAGGAGGGGGTGGTGGGTTTGGAGGAGGTGGTGGATTTGGAGGTGGAGGTGGGGGTGGTGGTCGATTATAGCGGAGAGGGAGGGGTGGGCAGCCATTGCGGCTATCTCAGGGATAGTTGATGCAAGGAGGTATAAGATTAGGTGGCAGAGATGTAGGTGAGGGACAAGCACTTATGGATACAAAGGAGGGAGCCACTAGAGAGGGAGCCATTGGGGAGGCACCTATGGATATGGGGGACGAAGCTACAGGTGGAGATCTATGGGATCATATGGTAGGATAGGTAGAGGATTTGGAGGCAGAGGTGGCAGCTAGATATGTGCGGCTATTTGTACGAGAGTCAGAGCTTATTGTGGTGTTGCGGGAGAGGGATGAGGTCGTGGAGAGATTTGCGGCATTGCAGGAGAGAGTACGAGTGGGAGTGGGAGTAGGAGTAGGAGCGCAGGGTCCTACTGGGGATGTGATGAGGGAGATGCAACAAGCATAGGAGGAGATAGATTATTGGCGGGGGTTATATGAGCAGGCGGTGCCAGCTAGTCAGCGAGTACTTAGCTATTCACAGATGCGGCAGGCGAGATCACAACGGTCTCAGAGGATGTAGAGCAGTGGTGGTGTGATGGGTCCTCCATGAAGAGATAGATCAAGTGGGGCGGGGACGAGTGGGGGAGTAGGTAGTGGTGGTGGTGTAGCATCTGGTCAGAGTGGCATCTGAGAGAGCATTTTGTATGCATGTGTTTTATCATTGTTATTTTGGACTATGTCTTGGATGGCTCTTGGTAGCCCATATTTCAGACATCATTGTACTCTGATACATGTATATTTGTGGTGATATGATATGATATATGAGGAGATCCCTTATTTTTGTGGTGATATGCATTTTGATGACATGTATGGATGCTTATGCAAGATGATGATTTTATGATTTTATGCTTAGATGAAATAGTTGTACTTTCTTTATGTATGTGTTTATGAGATGAGTCCTATATGCATGTTTGTATGATGATTTATGCCTACATGATGTCTATATGCATGTTTTATGAATGTGATGCTAATGATGTATATGTAGGTTTATATATGTGTGCATGATGTGTTGGTGATGTAATGCCTTATGTATGTAATGCCATGATGATTATGTATGCATAATAAAATGATGATTATGATGATTGTTTGGATTTTGATGAGACAATGAGATAATGATATGCAATGATTTTAGTATTTAATGCGGTAAATGAATGATTTATATATGTAAATGCATCTAGATGTTGGCTAGATGAATGTAACAAATGTAAAGTACAAATGTTGAAATGATGATTTCTAAATGATGTATATGGATAATATATGAACCTATGTGGAAACAAATGGTTTGGTTTATGAGTCTAAATGGTAAAAAATATGATGAAGTGATAATGATAATGCAATGATAATGCAACTCATGGGTAACTGCACCTTAATGCAATTAAAAAGTAGAATGAATGCATTTTTGTAATGAATCCTAAATGAAATGAAATGAATGAGTATAAGTATATACTAAATGAATATAATGAATGCACTTAACTAATGGATAGATAAATAAATGTATGCAACTATGGGAATCTAAACAAATGTATGGTAAATAAGTTTAAATGATAATAAATGATGAGTTGTAAATGATATTAAATGAATGCATAGTAATAGCTAATACAATCAAGGACATTTGTATCATATGGATGAATCTAAATGTCATGATTATGCGATGATGAAATGATATAATAAGACTAATGTCAATAAATGATAATGGACTATATGTAATTTTATGCAACTAAATGATATGAAATGTACTAAATGCAACTAAATGTAATGATGATGATATGATCATGATAGATGAATGCAAGGTTGTTTAGACTTTGCATGATGTACTGATGATGTATCAGAGTACTCTGTCGTGATTTTATCCAAGACCAACTCATTTTTCACATAACTGCTCACATTAACTTTGTTCACACTTGCCTATAAAAACCATGCATATGAATAATGAATGAGTAAATGGATGGGTGATATGGAATGGAATGCAATATAAACAGATGAGATGGAATGACGATCCATAGTGCTTTATTTTCATCATTGAACTTTTAAAATGTTGTAAGAAAATACAAGCAACTTGACATAATGATTCAAGATGACCTGAGTATGCCTTACATGGATTTTGATATAGCAAATTAATACAAGCAACTTAATATAATGGATCAAGTTGACCTGAGTATTGCTCGCAGAACAGACAAGGATTATCTCCTTTCATGCATGAATTGGAACGTCCTCCTTGATCTTTTTCTGATCATATCCTAAGACAAGTTCATACCATAATTAGAGATAAACCATTATCGAGTTTGGATGAAGCAGTAGTGTAGCGTCGTAAATTGTACGCACTTGCTAGGGTGGTACAATTTCACACCTAGTTTAGCACCCACTTTGGCGCATTTTACATTTTGCATTGCATTTCTCCTTTAGCACTTAATTAATCAAATTAATTAGGTCTAAGGTCCTATTTCACCATCCTCCACATCATAAAGTTGGGCCCTTTCGTTAAAGCATTCCCTTTTCATTTTATTCCTCCAATACATCATTCAATCAAAAACCCTAATTAGGCCCTATTCTGAGCTTGGGGGCTTGATTTCGGGGGTCAAAACATCTCGAAATCACCTGTAACTTTGGGATTCTCTCTAAAATCATCATATCTGACGGCCCTGAAAATTTGGTGAAAAGTTGTCGGGACCATGGCGCCCAGAGTGCACACGATCCCGGACATTTTTCCCAAAATTTTAGGAGCGCGATCCAATCATAAAATAAAGCTTAACCCCAAGAAATTGGCAGGATATTCAATCTCTAGGTCAGCCAAAAGTTGGAATTAAGACCTAGGGTTTCATACATAAGAGCTCTCTTTCTTCATTTGAAGGGATCGGAATTTTGTTTTTAGGAACCTCATATGCAGCGAAAGAGTAGATCTTTGAAGACTTCAGCAACACTCAACATTCATCCTCTAAGCATTCATCAAATCCATTCATCCACTTAGGGCTTTGAAGGCATTGAAGAGCAATAAGGGATCACCGACTGAAGATTAGCTTGTACCCCTCCCTTGGGGTTGGGTATGATTTCATGTTGTTTTCATGTCTTTGCATAAGCCTCATTATGTCACTTACATTCATGCTTTAGATCACTTGGCTTCTTGATTTGGAGCATTTACATTGTCATTTACAAGCAATTAGGGTTTACTTTCTAGGTTGCTCTAGTTTACTTACTTGCATTTTAGGATCTTGCACACACACAAGGTCTGCACACACAATACATTTACAATACAACTTGGCTATTCGTGGAGGTGGAAATCACCGAAGCGGGGGTTTGACTAAGGTAAAACCCTATATAGCCGCCCACCATACCCTTTTCAGATACAAGTGCAGGTTTCGGGACTCGGACGACGCCGCAGGTTGCAGATCTGGGAAAAGCAGGTCGAGACAGCACTCCACACCAAATTGCAGAGCAAAAGACCAGGATAGGGGCGTGGGGCGCCCTAGTCCTGCCAGGACAGGGGCGCTGGGCACCCTAGTCCCTGGGACAGAGGCGCTGGGCGCCCTGGTCCTCCTGACAGACAGCAATTTTTGGCATTTCCGGCAGTTTTCCAGGTTGCAAAACAGCAGTTTCGGGGGCAGTTTCAGAGGCAGAATCAGGACAGTGGCGCCCGCACCCCCATCCCGAACATTTCCACTCAGATTTTGACTCCGAGTACACATTTGCATTCTTGTCTTATCTTTGTATTTACAGCTTTCCATAGTTTAAGTTCAATTCTGCAATCTTGTTATTAGTTCATACTTGCACTTTGGGGTTAAGGATTGAACTTGCATCATTTTATCTTTCAATTACAACAAAGAAATAGAAACCCTAATAGGTAGCCCGTGGCTCTCTCTTTCACAAAAAGAAGTAGCCAATTGTGTGATACCTCTAGGCTCTTTCGTATTCCGCAATGTGTGTCAAAAAGTAGGATTAAGGCATGTTAACCTAGTCTCACTTTTTCCCCTACACAAGTAGGAACCAAGGATGGAGCATCGTATCTGTAGGCAAACAACATATATAAAGAATAAAAGAATATGGACCCTCAATAATGGTTCATGCTCATATGGTCGAGGTATACACTGTAGTCAACAAGACGTAGTGATCTATGACTATATTTTGCATAAGATCACGTATCTTAGTGAACTTCCCATGTAGACACCATTAGGACATGCCCCAGTACTTCATCGGAATAATTCGCAGAAGATACACAAACAATTTTGTAGGAACCTGATATGAATAAATAACCCACAAGTCAACCAAGTATTTGATAGCTTAAACATAATTTTCTTGTCAAAGAAAATGTCATTTTGTCTTTGTTTTTGGTAAGGAAGGATGCATCCTTGTTTAGACAGTTTGTGTGTTTGATGTTTATTGTTTGGTTGATTGGATAAGTGGTCATTGTTGGAGTATCTCACAATGTTTGTTTTGGTATCTACTTTGAAAAATGTATGTATAGGGCATTGCCATGTTTTTGATTGATTTTTGATGTTTTATCATGTTTTTTGGATTTTGTGAGATAGTTTTGAATGTTTTTGGTATTTTGAGAGACAATTTTGAATGAAGACCCAATGAATCACAAGTAATGCAGAATCCACTTCCATCAAATAGGTTAAGGGTATTGCCCCCAGTTTAGGCCTGACTTTGAAAAAGCGAGATGCAAGACGCATGAAGTACTATCCTTGATTGCAGATCAATAACAAGACATGGTTTGGACGAATGGATGTGTGTATGTAATGAATGTGATCGCAACAAGCTGGAAAGACAATGGAGCCATATCCTTTTATGAGTGGCGCCTGTTTACCAAGTTTTCACCATCGTACTTACCCAAGGTGCCACCATAGTGGTTGTTCACCATTCGGATGAATGATTTTTCTTTACTATTTTGATGTTGTTTGTATTTTCTTCAAGTCATTTATCTAAATGTTTTTGGTGTTTTTTCAATATGTATGGGAGCCTGATGCTCTGTGCAGCTTATTTATAAAACCGTTTGAGGTGCATGTTGTTGATTGGATCTGCTAGTGGCTCTCCTTCAGAAGTAGCCAACTGATATGCCCCGGACCCAAATACAGTAGTAATAACATATGGACCCAACCAATTTGATTCAAACTTTCCCTGATGTTCTCGGTTTGGTAGGTTATGGGGATTTTCTCATAGAACAAGATCACCTACCTCAAATGTACGAGGTCTAACTCGGTGATTGTAGCTTCTACTCATATGTTTTTGATAGGCTTTGAGGTGATTGTATGCAGCTTGTCATTTCTCATCAAGTAGCTCTAAGTCCTAAAGACATGAGACCCTGTATGCTTCATCATCTATGATATTGTGTAAGGAAACCCATAGAGATGGTATCTTGACCTCAATAGGAAGGATAGCTTCTGCACCATAGACCAGTAAGTAGGGAGTTGCACCTGTAGGGGTTCGAATGCTAGTTCGGTGTGCCCATAGTGCTGGATTCAATTGAACGTGCCAATCATGACCGACATCATTGACTATCTTCTTGAGGATTCTTAATATGTTCTTGTTTGAGGTTTCGGCCTGACCATTGCCTTGTCGGTAATAGGGAGTGGAAAAGCGGTGTTGGATGTGGAATTTTTCACAGAGCTCACGGACATATTGATATTTGAAAGGAAGACCATTATCTGTGATGATGGACATGGGTACACCATACCAGCAGATGATGTAATTAAGGATGATTGAGGCGATCTGCTTGCCGGTGACTTGGGTAAGTGGAATAGCTTCAATCCACTTTGTGAAGTATTCGGTAGTGATAATGATGAATTTATGGCCATTGGATGAAGATGGATGAATTTTACCCACAAGGTCAAGGCCCCATTGACAAAAAGGCCATGGTGTTGTGATCATTTGAAATTCTTGTGCTGGTGCATGTATCAAGTCTCCATGAACTTGGAATTTCTTGCATTTTCGAACAAAGTAATAAGAGTCTTTTTCCATAGATGGCCAATAATATCTAGTGCGTAGGAGTTTCCTGGCTAGTGAAGGACCGCTTGCATGAGCTCCACAAATTCCTTCATGTACTTCTTCCAAGGCCTTTGTTATCTCATCTTGCTCCAGACATCGAAGGAGGGTACCATCAAGACTACGTCGGTATAGGGTTTCAACAATAATGGTATATCGAGCGGTTTGGCGAATGAAAGTTTTACGTTGGTTATGCGATTGGTTAGGAGGAAGTGTGTGATCATGTAGGTAGGTGTAGAACTCACCATACCATGGGGATTTGGAACTGACAAGGTGACATATCATCTCAGATTCAGGGATATCATAAGCGGGAATCCAAAGTTGTTCGACCAAGAACTCGTAGCGTGTTGAATTTTGTGGAAGATCTAGGAGAGATGCGATAGTAGCCATAGCATCAGCAGCTCAATTTTGATCTCTGGGTATCTGCTCAAAGGTTATAGTAGTGATTGATGCCTTTAATTTGTCCACCATTTGTTTGTATGACATGAGTTTGTCATCCTTGGTCTGATATTCATTTGTTGCTTGTCGAATGACCAGTTGGGAATTGCCATATAAATGTAGTTCTTGTAACTTCCATTGTATGGCTAGCCTGAGTCCTGTGATCAAGGCCTCATATTCAGCTATATTGTTTGTACATGGAAATGTGAGTCTGTAAGAATTCAGGAAGTTGTCACCTTGAGGTGTGATAAATAGAATGCCTACCCCCGAGCCATGTCTAGCGTATGAACCATCAAAGTATAATTTCTATGGTTGTGTTGTTGTGATCATGAATATCTCTTCATTTGGAAAATTCAAAATGAGAGGATGATTACCTATGAGTGGTGCATCGGCCAACTGATCTGCAATGACTTGTCCTTTGATAGCTTTACAGTCCACATACTTCATGTCAAATTCACTTAGAATCATCACCCATTTGGCCAAGCAACCTGTCAATGCTGCTTTGCTGAGTAAATACTTGAATGGATCAATCTTTGCAATGAGCTGTACTTTATGTGTCAATCGATAGTGTCTCAGCTTAGTGGCTGCCAAGATTACTACTAGTCAAGCTCGCTCAATAGGTGTGTAATTGAGTTCATATCCAACCAGTGTGCGAGAGATGTAGTAAACAACGCACTTTTTCCCTTCTGCATTATGTTGTGCCAGTAGTACACCCAATGTTGTACTTGTTGCTGAAATATAGAGTAATAGAGGTCTGCTCAGATTTGTTGGGATCAACAATGGTGTATTCATGAGATAGTCTTTAAGCAACTGGAATGCTTGCTGGCATCTGGCATCCCACTGAAAGCGAATGTTTTGTGTAGCAGGTGTGTAAATGGGTGACACTTATCTGCCAGTTGTGTAATGAATCTTCAGATGGATTGTAGGTGCCCTTGTAATATCCTTAACTTACTGATGTTCTTTGGTGGTGGCATGTCCATGATTGCTTTAACTTTTGTGGGATCGACCTCAATGCCTTTTCTTGAGACAATGTATCCTAGAAGCTTCCCAGAAGTTACTCCAAAGATACATTTCTTTGGTTTGAGTCGAACATGATACTGTTCCAGTCTATCAAAGATTTGCTCTAATATGTCCAGATGACCTTCTCTTGTGAGTGATTTTGCCAGTAAGTCATCAACATAATCTTCCATTATGGTATGCATCATGTCAAGGAAGATGGTGGTCATTGCTCGTTGATAGGTCATTCCTGCATTCTTTAGACCAAACGGCATTACATTCCAACAATATGTTCTCCATGGACATGTGAAGGATGTCTTATGTTGATCCTCTGGTGCGATCTTTATTTGATTGTACCCTAAAAAATCCATCCATGAGGGAAAGCATGGCATGCTCTGTCATTAGGTCCACTATTATGTCGATGTTTGGTAGGGGGAAGTCATCTTTAGGACATGCTTTGTTCAGATCTCTGAAGTCAGTACAGATACAGATGCCCCCATTTAGTTTTCTGATGGGTACAATATTAGATATCCAATCTACATAGTCAATTGGTCTGATAAAACTAACATCTAGGAGTTTCTTAAGTTCTGCTTTGACTAGTACCATAATCTGAGGATGCATCTTGTGAAGCTTCTACTTGACAGGTTTGGCTCCTTCTGCTACGGTGAAGTGATACATGACTAAATCAAGATGAAGCCCAGGCATGTCTGTGTATGACCATGTGAAGTTGATTTGACGTTGCTGGAAGAACTCTACAAACTTAGGTTGTTCCTCTGGAGTTAAAAGAGATGCCAGATGTATGTGGTGAGGAGTTTCAAGAATCCCCATGTTGTATTCTTTTGTTTCTTAAATGAGAATTGTTGATCGTTCCTGCTATGTACTAGAAGGGAGGATGTCAAACCTTTCATCCTCAAGCAACTCGGAGAGGTTTTCATGTTGGATATGCTCTTTCTTTTTACTTTTGTGGGATCAAATAGTGCCACATTGTGGTTTTCACTAGAAGATCCGTGTTTTATTGTTATATTTTTGCAGCTGAAAGGTTTGGCATCTACCTCAAAGTATACTGCGCTATTAAGTTCAATGGCGAATCCAGCTTTGTGATCCCTGCTTGGTATGTTATCCCGTAGTTCCAAGAAATCAATGATCACCTCATCATTTTGGAAGTGGTCAAGGCATGGGGGATTAGGTTGGTTCCATTCGATGAGTTCAGGATTGATAATGGGCATTACTTCATCAATTAGGATAAGTTCATTAGATGTATCAGTGAGGGTTAAGACATTATGGTGAAGGTCGTTGATGGTACTCTCCTGGTCAGAGTCAGGCATAGGATGTGACGTAGGGTCTGTGGAAGAAGTTTCCAGCTCGGGAACCCAAGAGGTCTTTATCTGTGCTTCTCTATAAACAGGAATGTCTTTGTGAGGTGGAGGTGGTGATGTATCTTCCTCATCTGAAGTATTAAGTTGTATGGATTCAAATTCCCATTCATGTGAGTCAATTTCTGAGTCACTTTCCAGTAACCGATTACTATACCATACTGGGATATCTTTTGAGTTAAACACGGCAGGTGTGATCGGTTGATGTACCTTTGTAGATGAAATGATCGGTGCTACAGGAAGGATTATGGGGATCAATGAATCCGATACAGGGAGTATTGGTAGTGTTGAATCTACTGCTTCTGCTGGAATTGCCAGTGTTGTTGATACTGTTGTGGTTTCTGATACAGTTGCTACTGCTAATGGTGCTATTGATGTTATTGCTGGTGTTGATGGGGTTACTGGTTTGATTGGTGGGATGATGGGTGTTGTAGATGGTTTTGCTAGGTTTTTAGCCTCGATGGGGCAGTTGTTATGGTGTTTGACGCAGCTCTTATAACCAACAGTGACCTCTTTGTAATAGGCTGATATAGTGGTTTGCTGGGTTTTCCTTTGAATCTGGGCTTAGGAAGGATCTCCTTTTGAAAGCCTAGGCCACTGTTATCTTTGGGCTTTAATGTTGGCTACAGCAGTTCATGTCGTCCTTGCTTGCAAGGTCCCAAAGCACTCTAACCATCGTAACCCATTCTTTGCATAATAAGAAGATCTTTGCCATACTGATATGTGGGAAGCTTAGCTTGCGGAACATCGGTGGTGATGGGATCTTTATAGATCCATTCTGCTAAATGTTCATCTCTAGTCTCTTCTTCTTGACTCTTTCCAAGGATGAATGGCGTCAAAGTACATGCTGGATTGACTAGTGGTGTTTGAAGTAATCATTGAGGTTTGCCATGTGTCCTAGGAGAGGTAGGCATTTGTCCAACACAAAAGAGTTGGCTGAAATTGTATTCCTCGGGACCTTCCTCTGCTATTTTAGTCTTGAGCTTCTCTTTCTTGGGTATAGTGGTGTTTGAACTGGAAAGAGAGGTTGGACTTACGTATGATGTGGAGGAGATGGCTTCTCTATTGTTGGGAATGGCAATCTCTGGTTGATGACTGATATTATGATAATATGCAAAGGGGTTTGCATCACCTAGGATTGTAATTTCTACACCATTATGCAGGAACTTGATACATTGATGGTAGGTGGATGGAATGACTTGCATGGCGTGTATCCAAGGTCTTCCTAACAATAAATTGTATGGAAGAGGAAGGTACAAAACTTGACAGATGATGTGTTTCACCATAGGGCCCACTCGGATTGGTAGCACAAAAGCTCCTTTGGATGAATGCCCTGCATCATCATAGGCTTTGATTGTGATCTTCTTGCGGGGATCCACTGATTCAATTACATATCCCAAAGTTGTGACTAATTGTAGAGTACAGATATTTAGGCCTGCTCCATTATCAATCAAGACTCACTTGATCCTGTGTTGGTTGATAAATCCTTTAATATGGAGTGAGGTGTTATGAGGTTGCTAGAAGGATGTGTTGTCACTTTTAGAGAAAGTGAGACAAGGTGATTACCTTAGATTTCCAACCATGGCTTGGAACTGATCTGTATTTAGGTTTGCAAGGACTGATGCCTCTTGGAGAGCTTGATCCAAGATTGTTTTATGGGATGGAGATAGGCACAATAGCTCTAAGATAGATATCAATGTGGGTGTTTTGTCTAATTGGTCCACAAGGTTATATTGCTTTGGGATAGATGGGGTGCCTTGTGGAGCTACTTTTATGGTAATCTTGTTGCGATGTGTAACAACATTGCAAGTGGAGCTGGGATTTTTAATGGTAATAGTTGCAATTTGTTCATCGACATCGTATAGGTGATTCACAGTGTAATTATATGCAGCTTGCATATAATCAATAGTATCTGTGATTCTCCCTGAAGTGGAAGAACCCCTTTGATCATGTGATGGAAGTGGATTTTTGAACATAAGATGATCTTTGTTTCTTGTTTTTGGGTCATGTCCTTTGATTTTGAGTTCACCTCAGTCAATAAGATCCTGAATGAGATCTTTCAATCTGTGACAATTGCTTGTCTTATGCCCTTTCCCTTGATGGAAATCACAATGTTCAATATCCCTCCACCATGAAGGTTTAACTTGAGGTTCATAATTTGATGTTTTGGGTAAGGTCACCAGATTTTGAGAAACCAAATGACGCAACACTGTCTCGATGGGTTCCTCTAAGGAAGTGTATGTTTGTTTTGGTTTAAAATTTTGTTGACATTGTCTGGGTTCCTCTTAAGATGTGTTGCATCCTTGATTTGGAGGAGCAACTATGTTAGTCTTGGGTGGGGGGTTCTGTCCTGCAAATCGAACCACAGGTTGTGCACTTTTGATAGTTCTTGCATCCACAACCCCGTCGTTGACGACGTATTTGTTTTTGTTCCAGAAGTTAGGCTTGTCACTATTGAAGCGTGGGCGAGGGCCATCCTTTGGCTCATTATATATCTTGATAAGCCCTTTTTTGATGAGAGCTCACTCACATTTTAAGCCTTTAGTGATCATGTCATTGAAAGAGTCTGTGTCTTTTACGTCTAGGTGAAATTCCATTTCGTCATTTAAGTTGGAAATAAATATTTCCACTAGTTCTTGTTCAGGTAACTGAAGAGAACATCTGCTAGACATTTGACGCCATCGTTGCAGAAAGATTGAAAATAGCTCACCTGGTTTTTGTTTAGTGTTACATAGATCAGCCATTGTGATATCAATTTCAATGTTGTGTGAGTAATGTGCCAAGAACTTTTGGACTAGCTCTTCGAAGGTCCTAATGCCACCCGGTAATCGGGAAAACCATGATGTGGTTGTTCCTCCCAAGCTTTGAGGAAAAATTCGCATTAGGTATGTGTCCTCGTATGCCACTTCAAGGCAAGCTGAATGGAATTCTCTAACATGATCACGAGGATCTCCCTTTCCTCTATACTTTTCAAACTTGGGTGTTTCAAACCCTCACGAAAAAGGTGGCATATGAAGATTCCTATCAAAGGGATAGGGACAAATGTCATTGAGTGAAAATTGATTGGTTTTTACACCATTATGAAGTTGTTGGGCGAGATTCTCAACTTGTTGTCGCAACATTTCTATGTCATTCAGAGGAGGAGGTGGGGTATTACCTTGATGAAGGTTGTATCTGATGTGTTCTCTACCTCTTTCATCCTCATTATGACTTTGACATTCTGATGCTTGTCTTAGTTGCGCAACATCAAAGTCAGAGGGTAATTTAGCCCCTTCTTGAGCAAGTCTTAAAAAGTGAGCATCATCATTGCTCTTGAGTATTTCATCAAAAAGTCTATTAAAGAGAGGGTTGTGTTGTGCCCTTTCTATTGCCACTGGAGTAGGAGTGCCTAGATTTTCATCATTTATATTTCCTCCAAGGGCTTCCTGGAACTCATTGATATTTTCCTCCTCTTCCTCTTCAATTTCTTGTTGTCTAGATCTTGATCTGGTATGAGCCATTGTGTTTATAAGTTTTTGTTGAAGTTTGATGAAAATGATGATGAGTTGTTGATGGAATGAAAGATTGATGTTTGGTGAAATGCTTTGCCTACGGATCCCTAGCACTAAAGGTAGATGCTACCAAATTTATTTCTTGAATTGCTTGTCGTGTTTGATTTGACAAAGTTTGATGTGATAAGGTTTAGAGATATCTAAGATGTGTTACAAACTCAACTACCTAGTGATGAGAGGATGCACTCATAAACTAGTTTTAACCTATGTAGAAATGCCTCTTAGGATGAGTTTACCCTAGATGTAGAGACACTCTAAAAAGTGATGTGTTTGTGTTTGATTCAAGAAATTTTGAAAATAGAACTTTAGGACAAAAACATCTTGATGCTTTGAGAGTTGGAATGGAGTTGATGAGATGTGGATATGATAATGGATGAAATATTAACTTCAATAAAATCTTTGTGTCACATATGGGACAAATTCTTCCTCTTCTCTTTTAGGAGTTGGTGGTTCTTCCCGAGCTACGTTATATGTGATGCAAATATCTAGAAAGAAGTCTAGATTGATCTAGCCTCCTTTGTTTTTGTGATAACTCAAAGCTTGATATTGTGTAAATTCTCTGCGGTTTAATGACTCTGGATCAAATTCATTTGATTTCTCTTGAAGGTATAAATGCATGAGACGTATGAAGGTTCTATGAGAGACAAAGATTTGTCTATTGAGATAGAATAATTTCCTCCTTTTGATTAAAGCCTTTGAGCTCAATGGTCTTTTCTTCAAGTTGATGTGTTGATGAAGATTCTTCTTTCTCAAGATGTGAAGAATGGTCATATAGTTTGATGCTTTTGTTGTTGCTCTTTGTTTTTGATCTTTTGTTTTTGAAAATGTTTGTGTTGGATGAATACTTGTTTTGGATTTTTGGATTTTTATGATGTTTCTTTGACAAGAAAACAAAGCAAGCACACAAACACAAGAATGTTGCCTCAACCCAATCAACCCAATCTTTTAAACTTTTTATGACCCTTTCCTTCAAATGTTTTTTTTTTTTAAGGTGTTTCCAAAGCCTGAAGTCGGCTCAATTTGCACTGGTCTTGACTCAAAAACTAAAACACTTCAAACACTTTTTATCCCTAAGGTCAAATGGTCAATTGTGATAATTTCAGCCCACATCTTGATATTTCTTTGACTTTGGTACTACATACCTTATGAATCCCGCCGTGGCGGGCAAGGATGTGATATACTAAGTCTTACACGAGTATAACAAATAGATGATCCCTATGATGGGGGAGTCACCACTTTTATCGAGCTACAAGTAACCTTTCAAAAAGCTATGTTTCTACTCAAGGAAATATGTATGGTGAGTATCTTGGGAGCAAAACCATCTATGCTCTTGCACTAAATTTATCACAAATATCCTCAATCAATAGAATGTCTGGCCTACTACTTAAAAGTGTTTAGTAATTTTTGATGTTTTTGGACATAAGTTCATTCTGTAGTGACTCACTTAAGAGCCTTGTAACTTGTGGTGGGGCCCATTTGTCCTTTCAGCAAGTTACATTGTAGGAACAACTATACCTAAGGCTACAACTTTCGCTCTCACCTGATTTCTATAGCGCTCGAAGGATTTACCATGCGAGGTCATTCCCAAGAGTGATGTGTCTCTTGGTAGGCCTCTCTTAAAAAGATAAAACTTGAGTGTTACTAACACTTTTCTCTTGCACCTAGGACCATGAAAGCCAAGGGAGAGGATAGTGTGTGTTAGAAGTAGGACCACTCGACCAACTCTTTTGCACAAGTGTGCCAAACACAAAATACACTTGTTCTTTTTAACTTGTCATTGCAATGATGTTCTATCTAATTAGAGATGTTGCTCCAACAACCATGATGTTCTTTTTAACTTCAAAGGCAATATGTTTGAGTAAACTAGAATTTGAAATCCTGGTCAACTTAATGAAAAACATGTTTGCATGAAGTAAAACCATTTTTGCAAAATGATACAAATTGATTGTTCTTTTTACTTGCCCAAAAATTGAAGTGTGGATTGTAATTTTTAAATTTGATGCAAGAAAGAAAAATTTGTCTTGTTTTGTTTTAAGCACCAAAATAAAGTGTATTCCTAACTTGCAATGAAAGCAAATTTGTGTTGTTGATTTTTAGAGCACCAAAAGAAAATGGATCCTAACTTGCAAGAAATGAAATTTGTGTTGTTGAGTTTTAGAGCACCAAAATAAAAAGGATCCTAACTTGCAAGGAATGAAATTTGTGTTGTTGAGTTTTAGAGCACCAAAACAAAATGGACCCTAACTTGCAAGGAATGAAATTTGTGTTGTTGAGTTTTAGAGCACCAAATGAAAGTTTTTGATTTTAAGTAACAAACGGGGTTAGTTTAAAACCTGCATATGAAGCAAAAAGTTAGTAAAATCTGACCATATGGTGGACTTCCACAAGCCTAAGAAAATTTATTTTATTGATTACATGGCCTTTTTTACAATGTTTTGTTACAATAGCGCTACTCTGTGTGAAAACAGAAGCGCTACTTAACACAAACGTGCTAAAATATGGACAAAAGAGCTAAACTAAAAATTTTAACAACTAAAACAACTACACTAAAACATGGACAAACATGCTACTTAAGACTAAAATGCACTCATATACGAACAATAGCGCTAAATTTGAGACAATAGCGCTATTGTAAATACAATAGTGCTAGAATATCAAATTATAATAGCCCTAAAACACAAGCAAAAGCACCAAAGCTCGACCTGTGTGTCAAGCTAAACAATCAAAAAAGTTAGTTTTTGTAAAAAAAAATGTTGTTGGGTGTTGGATTCATGTCGAGTTCACCAAATGATGCTCTGCAAAATGGACAAGTGTTAGATTAAAGCCTATGGTGGAATAACACACAAAAATAACAAGAAACAAGGATCAAAGTTAGTGTTATTCAACCAAAAACTAATCTAAGCAGACATATCAAAAGAGACATTAAAAACATGCTAAAGTATTTAACTACGAAAACAAATATCACAAGGAATCTCCAAATGCCTTCTAACATGCTCTTAGCTCCTTCTCCTTTGTTCCTCTCTTCTCCAAGTTCCAAATTAGTGTAGCTCTCAACAGCTTTTTGCACTATGGATACTTATGGAGGTTCAAGATTGTAGATTATTATGAAAAGTATGCAAATGCAAGCTTAATAACCAAATAAGGATGAGTTATCTAAATGCTATTTGTTAATTTTAACCAAAAGAGTGAATATGAGTAAGATATGCTAAATGCTCTCTAAAATTATCTATAACTTAGATGCATACAAGTTTTCAGGATCTGGATTATGAAGAAATGGACTCTATTTCTAGAAAAAATGGAGCAATGGATGGTTGAGATTGAGTAATCTCAACAAGGGTCAGGATTGAATGACTTAAGATCCATGTGAGGGCTTTCAACCCAATCTTAGGATGACAAATGTCAACATGAGATGGGCTGAGGGGAGAGGGAAGAAGCATTAAATGCTTGTTATGACCTGAAGGTTAACTTGGGAGTTAAGGTCAAGGTTGGGTTGAGTGAATAAATTCTTTATTCAAAGAATAAAGCTTTTATCCAATGGATAAATTCTTGTGCAAGGGTAAAAGGGATAGCCATGGTCAAAGCAATAAATGCTTGAGGAGACACATGAGTCACATGAGGGTTGAGTTAGGGGTTAACCATAAATGGTCATGTAAGAGCCATAAGTGGTTTAGAAGATTTTAGAGGTTAAATTGTTGAACACACAAAGCATTTAATGCTTTTCAAAGACTTTGAAGTCTTTGAGAAGTGATTCCAAGTTGCTTAAGAATGTGACAATAATTAGGGGATGGATTAGGTTAATTAGGAAGAGTTTAGAAGAATCTAGAAGGGGGTTTAGGAGTGCAAGTGGATTTGGTGTGTGAGGGAAAATAGGATTTTAATTAAAATAAAATTTATTTATTTCAATTTGTGGTTGCAAGTTGCATTTGTAGGAAAATGCAAGTGGGGGGGGATTTATGATTTAAATAAATGTTTTATTTAATTTATTTAAAAGAGGAAAGGGGATTAAATTGAATAAATAGAATTTATTCATTTAATTAAGTGTGAATTTGGTTAAATGAATGAATTAAAATAAATTGAATAATTTACTTAATTAATAGGAGAATATTTGAAGATAAATAAATTAAAAGCTAATTTATTTAACTGATGGCTAGTGGATTTTTAATCAAATAAATAACAAATATTCATTTAATTAAACTAGAGAGATTTATGTGACTACACTATCAATAACAAAAAAATGAAAGATTATTTTTTTAGCAATCAGAGCACAAAATCCATGTCGATATATTCCAAAGGTCTATCTAGTATATTAATTTGTTTTTTCAATTCCTATTAATTTATTTAAAAATTTCTCAAGTTGCTAGTAATTAAAAGTGAGAATTCAAATTATTAATTAAGTTTGAGCATAACAATTTATTTAAAAATTAAATGTTAGAGTAATATAGAATCTAATTAACTTTTGTAATTAATGCTAAAAAAAAAAAATTATTTTTTAAATTTTGAGGAAGATATTATATGTTTTCAAATGAAAAATATTAAATAAGTAGTGAAAGAAAATGATTTGAAAATATAAATTAATTTATCATCAATAGTAAATACAAGATTATGTTTTTATATTTTAATATGTAAGAATATCTTGAAATGTCCATTTATTCTTAGAGAGGAAAAAAAAATCTCAAAAATTTGCAAATCTAAATGGACAATCATATTTTATTGATATTTATTTGTTGCTAAATTATTTAAAATTGCCTAATTAAAGTTTGTTTTTTTAAGTAACTATATTCTCCAATATACTCTTGAGAATTACTTAACGATTTCATATAGAAGTTAATTTTTAAAAAAAATTAACCCATCAAATCTTATCTTATACTAAAATTAGAATCCAAGTAAACTTCTCAAAAATACACTATAGCCCCACTCATTTTATATTTTTATAATCTAAATTCAAGCAAGATTATTCTAAAAAAAAATTATTTGTATGCCTATAGATTTATTTTGATACAATGAGATTAAAAATAAACAATCATACATAAGATTTTAACTATGAGTACCAAAAAAAAAAAAAAAAAAAGAAAGGAGGGAAGGTAATCTAAGTCTCCCTTACATATCCTTCACAAGCATTCCCTATTTGTAAAGGCTTTAAACTTCTTCAAGTTTTTCTCTTTTCTAGATAAGCAATTTCTTTTAAAGAGTTTGGATAAATTAAAGAAAATGATCCCAACAAAATCCCAATCATTCAATTGACAAAACAAGCGCAAATTATTTTTGTCCACAAATAATTATTTTATATTTTAATTAAAAGTATATTAGATTTAATTCTTTATTGATCACAAATATATCACTAATATAATTTTTTTTTTATAAATATAATATAATATTTCAAATTTGTATTAGTGATATTCATATTGTATTGAAACTAAAACTAATAATTTATAATTAGTATTTACTTTGAGAGTTCATGAGATCTTGAAGACGCCAAGTATTGGCCTCCAGTACCAAGATGGATTTCTTGTAATGCCATATTTATTCTAGCTGGGCCTTTAAGTCCTTCATTAAGAGAATTCAGTAGTCACATGAGAGACTCGTTGAGATGCCAAAAAAAAGAATGGTCAACCTGCTACTTCGTAAGTGTGCCATCAAAATTTCCATAGTTCTCAAGATAATTAATCAACAAGGATTTCAAGTATTACTTTGAGTTGGAGCTATACATCTATAAGAGTAAATATGATCAAACCTTGTGTTTGTTCACTTCAAAACTCTTCATAAATTTAATGAAACTATAATCCATTGTGCTTTGGTTATCTACTTATCTTTGAGTTGGTTTGTTCTATAAGTAACATAAGGCCTAGAAATCTAAGGTGCTTAAGATATGTTTTACAACTGGAAATTTTTTTCACAATAATTACATAAATTTAATTCTTTCCTTATCTACTCACTTTTGTATCGTAACTCAACCGGAGTACTATATAATTACTTTTCAACTAGAATTTATATCTAAAATGTACTATACTTCTATTTTTTACCTAATTTTTACTCATTTTATCCATCACTAGTATTAGTCATCACACAATTTTTTTTTTATTGATCTTATTTGTGCATGTTCATGAGTTTCTCTTAGCTATCAAACTACTCACCTATTTTACTCATGAGTGTCTAGTGGATAGAGATATGTGGGATTTAGGATGAATTTATTTAGTGAATTATCACCCATGGCCATTATGTGCCTCATTATTATATTATTGACATTTGTTCGTTCATTTTTCTAAAATAGGTTAAGATTAAATTGTAGTAGGAACATTTGAGTGGATTTAGGAATAATAATAAATCTAGATCTACTTTCTTCACTATCATATGAATGTGATTTGAAGGGCATATATATATATATATATATATATATATATATATATATATATATATATATAGAGAGAGAGAGAGAGAGAGAGAGAGAGAGAGAGAGAGAGAGAGAGAGAGAGAGAGAGAGAGAGAGAGAGAGAGAGTAATGATAATCTCTAATCAAGGACATTATGGGACATCACTTTATTTTAAAAAAATGAAGATTTATTTTATAGTCATAATCTTTGGTTAAATAAGGTCAAGATCCTAATTAATATTTTCAACCCCAAGTTAACAAAGACATGGCCTCGTCTCAAATTTTCTGATTTTTTAGAGGATATTGAATTGGGCCTATCTAAATTAATATGATGTAATTAGATTCTACATCCCTACCAAGTGTGATATATGGACATGTGGTGTTTATAATTGAGGCTTATATAAAAATCACATGTGAAATCACTTAGTCTTTTAGTAGAATAAGGATACGATAATCTAAAGTTTCAAAAAGTGAGCTTTGAAGAATGAATAGTTAATGCTTAATGATTACCTTAAAGAATCAATGGTCATGTATGTCCTAAGGTTAAGGAATATTATGATAATCATAAAATGGTTGCTTAGCATTCATTTATCTTACTTATTGGGTCTAAAAGACCTTATTATAATGAGTGGCTATCACCCTAACTCATAGTCTGGGGAGCATGCCTAGAAAGGATAGCTCACTCGTTGCCTAATTATTTTTGGACAATTACTATATTTTTAAGTAACATCATTTTGTTTTGAAGAAACATGACAAAATATTCTTACTTATGTTCATAACAATCTCTTATGGTCTCCTTGTTATTGATCATTATATTATCTACAATCAAATTAATTATATTTTAGATTTATATGGAATACTTTATACTCATTATAAAATGGCATGTATATAATAAATCATGGTCTTACTATTCTTATACCAAGATTCAAATTTTCTTGATATTATGTTATTAACTATGTTGGTGATTCCATTTATAGGAAATCTACATAGATTGTGTATCCAACATAAATGGTTTAAGTTCTATTACATGGATGGTGTAATGATTTTTTAAAATAAAGCTATCTTCTATTTGTTTACCCAAAAGGGTGAAATAAAAAAGTATCTCTTGAAGAATTAATATGTCTTTGAAGATTTATGGAAGTTTTTTCGATGGATTTGTGTAAAAGTGTCATCTTACTATATGAGAATTGAAGTTATTTTACTCCTTCCAAAGAATCTCAATTTTAAAGAGACAAAAGTGCATTGAAGATCATGGGAACCTAAGTCAAGAAATGTGTTGCATCATAAAAGATCTTGTCACTTCTATTCAATCAAAATTACACTATGATATAAAAAGATATTGGAATATTATCCATCGCATATACAAACCTTTGTGGAATGATTGGCTCTAAGGTGATGCCATTTAGGGGGAGTGTATATGGCACCACTTAGTGTCTAAATCTTGGATGTAAGATCTAATTTAAGGAATAAGACCTTTAGGAGTTATATGCTCCAAATTCATATCAATTCTTGTCTTAAGTGATACTATTGAGGTAGATTATGCATATTAATGACACCACCTAGTGGGTAAATCCTAAATATAAGTCTGTTTGGCATAAGCAAGTCCCAATAGGCATACCATAAGACATTTAGGAATTAATAAGTCCTTTGGGAATTTTTAAGTGCTACAGGTATATTTTAAATTCTTCTCTTTGTAAATCTTCCACTTGTAAAAGTATTGTATTATATAAGAGCTACGAGCACTATGCGGTGAGTTGGGGGAGAGGCTAATTTGAGGAGCCTACGGCTCCAATATTTTTTTTAGAAAACCTCATAGAATCATTTTTAAAACACTGGGATTATAAATTATGACAATACAAGTTTTGTGTAGTCCAAAATGCATAATTTTCATGTTGGCATATATTTGTGTCCCTTTTTTATCATTATCAAAGAAGAACTATGTTACTCTAAGCTACATCATTTTTCTTTTCTGGAAATGACATGTGATGCCCCCTAATAACACTAAAGAGTGTTATAACATAATTTTATTAGGGGTCACACCCTTATGACATTTAAATATTTTTCTAATATAAGGTTATACAACCTTATATATTATATGCTTTTATTAAGCATATCCCATTTGAAATAATTATAATTTAATACTATTAGAATATTGACTATTTATGAATGGGGTTATTGAAAAGGTGAGACTAATTTTGCCAACCTTCCTCCTATATTTAAGGAGGTACTCTCTCATTTGAGAAATGTGAGTTTAGAGATTTAATGGTAAATTATATCACTATGCAAAAAAGGTATTATGGGCCATGTGGAAGTAAGGAGAAGTATCCCTAAGTCTGATCTATTTTATAATAGACTATATTTTGTATGTGTTTTAATAAAATGATGCTCTTTGGCTTTGTTTACCTGAATGGCTTTTCCCCATGTATATGTTGTGTTATCTATAAATTTATGGTTGTATGATTCTCATCTTATTTATTTTATATGTTTTTAATAATGATTAGTATCCTAAGATCATAAATTATAACACAAACTAATGTTGTATCAACAAGGATTTATATGTTTCTTAATCATATGTGGTGTATTATCCACTTTAAACTAGGTCTTTATGATCAACTAGTAGTTTATGGCCTTTTCAAAGAGAGTTGAATAGCACTGAAGTATTATAGGGCCTCCACTATATGAAACAAACCCACCCTTGGCTAAGTTTTAATGTATCCCCTATTAAATTTTATCAAGAAAATGCACAGGCTACATCTTTGCATGGTAAATTAATAAAATATATATTAAAATTCATCAATATGATTTTAAATTGAATCCACTGGTTTCTAAAGTCTTACATTTTGTGTACCAAACTAACTTATGGGAAATTAAGTTCCCGGCTAACATACTAAACAAACTTTATTCACTAATTTAATTAACTAAAATTATTTATTTATTTATTTTCTAAACTAAAATTTAACTGTTTAAAGATGTATATTACATCTAATATTTCTCCCTTATTACATGAATCTAAATAAATGACGGAACATTCCAAAAGTTGAATGCAACCATTTTGTAAACTTCGATTAAGCACCTTCACCAATCCTCATCGCTTACCCAAGAAACACTAGACTAACTCTATGAATAGAACTCTTGAATGTATAACCTACAAAACTCCTATACAAAAGGGTGAACATAAAATCTCCCCACCCTACTTGCACAATGATAGAACAAATTTCCTCTAAAATTTCACATCTCCTTTGAGTGTGTCAAAATCCCTCCTTGGTGTTGCACAAGAACTCTTTAAAAGTCTATAGATTTAGCTCCTTAGATGTAGAAAGTAGGAAGAATTGTTGAAAGTATATTTCTATTGTTTGCACAAAAACTTAAGAAGGATCATGTTGAAGCATAAAGAGGTTGTTCAAAATTACATAGGTTCTTTTATATTGGAGGAAAATAGGAGAATGGAAGTTTGTGAAAATTTCCATTCTTGTTTTAAAGATAATGCATACTTGGCCTCTCTCTTCCTAGTGGAGTTTTTCCCTAAAAGGGTTTCTCAAAATAAATCATGTGCCACATGATGATTTTGTGTTGTTTATGTGTGCCTCTTTTATGCTATCTTATGGTGATGTTATATTACATTTGTTGTTGTTATAATTTCACATAAGGTGGCATTGTTAAGTAGTTATATGTTGGTTCATTATTAGCATCATTAAAAAGATGGATTCTATCATGGTAAATCCACCTTAAGATTGCTTAATTTTGAATTTCTGTACAAATTTTAGATTTTCATATTGTAGTATTCCACGCCTGATATCTCACCAATTAATTTTATAACATGAAAAGAAATATTTAATGTTGAGTCATTAGATAGATATTGGAAATTTTCCAATATAATTATCTTTTTGAATAACTTATATACCCTTTTTATCTTCTTTTGCCACTTTCTCAAAACAATCATTTGATTTGAGTTGTGATAAATTCATAAGATATCTAGATAATGATGGCATTCCATATATATAAAAGGAATGACTTCATAAACAATGATTTGATTCCAAACAAAATTTTCCACCTAAATATTAAGAGTCTCTAGAAAGTAATTATTTAAATCTAGTTCAACATAGACATAGGCTAAGTAGATATTTTTCTCTTTCTTTTAATCTATGAGTTTCCTAAATGGGTGCCCAAAGAGTCAACCAGAATATTTATTTATACATTTTTCTAAGAAATAGGTAGAAAATAAAATAAATAGATGCACATTAGAACTTAACTTGGGAGTTTCACTCTTAGAATAAAACATAGATCCTAAGGTTTCATGAATATTCTAGAATTTCCTCCTACAAAAACTTGAACACAATCAATATTATTATTAAATAAAAAGCTCATTAGAAATTGGGATAATCTCCATTTCTCTTTTGATCAACTAATATTTATGTTTCCAAACTTCAAGTATCCAAAAAATTGAATCAAACCCTCATAAAATTACAAATGAGAAGATGCCTCTAAAAGAAAACTAAATATTCAACCATAAAGTTTGGGTTAAAAAACCATAGGAATTTCTTTCCTTCAAGAAAGACATCCATTGATTTTTAAATGATCATATTTTCCTTTTCTTAAATAAAATTATTGTCTCCAAGAAAGATCCACAATAAAGTATGTTCCAGTAGCTTCATGCATAGAATGATTAAAACTTCCACTAATAATAGATTATTGAAGGGAAACCTTGGAAGGAATGTATGGATTTTCCATGAAACCCCTAAAACTCAAAAAAAATTCTTCTTAAAAATAGATCCAATAACATTGAATTAAAAATGAAAAATAATAGAAAATAAAAGAAAAAAGAAAAAAATAGACTCACTTAAAAAATCCAAAAAATGCTAGCAAAGAAAAATTAAATTAAAAAATTGAGTAACTTAAAAGACCAAACATTAAGGAAAGAGGAAATGTTTACACTCACATGCAATGATGTACAAAGGCATGTGATGTAGTAGCAAGATTTTCAAACCCTTATGTTATCTCTTAGTCCTCATTGACCCAATCTCTTATAATTTTTTTGTTAGCATCAAAATGTTTTTTTGGTTATTTATTTTTTAAATGAGATTTTTTTATTGAGGTTGTTATGTATCAACATGATGAATTCTCCATACATATCATGCCTATCACTAATTAGAAAAGAATTATTTAAATTTTCCTCCTATATGTAGTCTTATATACCTAGAAAATTATTTAGATTTTAAATAATTAGATGATTTACCTCAACTAATTACCATTTTTTCAATAACATAGAGGAATAAACAATTCTTCTAAGATTCATCATTTTATATTTATGTGTTATTAATTTTTATAATTTACAATTCTAGTGCAATTTATTTCAACTAACATTTGAGAATGAAAATGAAAATTTTCCCCATGAGTAGGTGTAAGTATTATTTGTTAGATTAGTTTAAATTTTTTATCCTCTACATGCTAACCATCGATAGTAGATAATATTGATTGTACAAGAAATATCGTTGGCTAGAAGATGATTATGTTCCAACTTTTTAAGGTCTCAAACATTATACAGAGATAAGAAACCAAAGAATGTATAGAATAATAAATGTCAAGTGGTCATATACATATACATATATGTATATGTATATGTATAAACTAGTTGCTAGCTACACGAAAAAAATTATAATAATATGTTAGAGGATTAAATTTATAACAATAATCATATTTTCTAGTAGGGATCCACTCTTATAAAAGGTTCAACGATGCCTTTCAAAACCCTTTAGGTTTGTTTTCTCTTATCCACTTAGTGACTATTCTATTTTGGATTCATTTTGATTGGATAAGTGTTTTTTATTCCAAGAGGGTTCTGGGTGCCTTCCAAAACCAATTGTTTTTGAGACCTTTTTGGTCTTCTCTCCTTTTAGAATGTGTCTCTGGTCGAGGAGGTACTTTAGGAAAAATATTTAGGGATGCCTTTCAAAACCCTTTGTTAGTATTCCAATTCCTTGACTGTCTCTTTGTCAATGCAAGGATTTTTGTTTGGTGCATGGTTTGGGGTGCTCCCCTAAACTCCTTTGTTTTGAGAATGGGCTCCTTCTAAGGGTCGAAGACCCTTTTTCTCATTTGTTGGGTGCTCTAGCCAAAAACCTCTCTTTTAATAAGGGGGTTCCTTCTTTTTTGGGGTTGGTGGTCTCACTTCTAGTGAGTTCCTCCCTATTTTGTTTTGGGTTCAAGCCCTCTCCTGCTTTTACGATTTATTGAGAACAATAAGAGGACTAAACAATATTGTAATATCCACCTTATAGTAATTTGAAAAAAGAAAATCTAAAATTAATTAAATGAAACCATAATATAACTTTTCAATACAAGTGAAAATAGGAGCTTAAAAGTGTAACTCAAATATGTCTATTTGAATGCATGCCATGAAAAACTATTGAACAAGGTGTGTGTTCATATCAATCTAGATGCATAGTTTATCAACACTCAATGGTGAAGATATTTAGTTGTACCAAATGAATGGAGTCTTAATAGATAAGCTATATCATACCCTACTCTTTAAACCATTGAGTTGCCAAAAGTTGAGAAGATCCATAAGAGACTTCATCATAGAGAATAGAAAAAATAGGAAACTACTCGAAGAGCATTGATGATAAATTGATGTTTATTTTAAGTGACACACTTGCCATCAACAGTTAATCATAATTGAGAATAACATTAAGTATAAAGTTTTAAAATATTTAAGTTAAATTGTCTAATTATTCTTGAGAAAATTTCTTCTATCATCTTGTTTAAAATTATTATAATAATCAATTTAGAATAAATAAAAATTTAATTTAATTTAATATAAAATAAACTTTCTTACAAAAGTACATTTCTCTTTATTAAATTGAAAAGAGTTTGTTAAAATATGTAATTATAATTCTATGAACGATAAATGATTTTAAAGATTAGTATAAAAGAAGAACATAATTAATTTAACATTAGTATAATAGTATACCATTCTTCAAACCTTAAAACCCATTTTTTAAATATGTATATCCAAATGTATAGGTTTAATATGATGATGGACCCAAAATAGTCATAGAAGAAAAACACCTACCTTAAAACCATCTTTTTCGTATCCCAATATATAGTCTAAATGCAATGTTTGCTATCATGGACAAATTTCAATTAGATAACACTAAACATCCCCCTAAAAGCACCTTTTGGAAGTCGAGCTAAGATTTGCATATGAGATATTATGCACACTGTAAATTATAGCCTTTGCTATTTCATTTTGTTTCTAGAATAACTCACCATTCGTATTATTATGAGATTTGTGTTAACGGAATATATTTAAGTTTAATATGTGTTTAGTTGTGTGATTTAATTTTATTGACTGTCAAAGCTTATTTAGATTAATCAATACAATTTAAACAATTGAAGTAATATATGTGATCAATAGTAAAAGAATTGAAAAAGTTAAATACCATGGATGCCAGTTTCCCCTTCTTGAAAGGAATTCAACTTCTTCTTTTTTGAAACCTTATTTATCCATTAAAAATAAAAAATCTCATCGTTATTTTTTTTGTTGAAATAAAATTCTATTTAATTTTAAATATGTGAAATATATATTTTATTTAACATGAAGTAGTAAGCGTCTGTTATACTTTATCCACGTTAACTGTTGCAAATGCTAGAATGAATATCGGCGCTCATTCAGTGGGGGAAATGACAGTCTTTTCACTCGCTTCATGTCAACAAGAGCAAACCAACAAAATCTATGATAGGCCATGGGCCCCCAAACATCTGAGTTTTCTTAACAATCTGTAATCATAAATTATTAAGAGAGTTCATAGTTCCATACATGACTACGATAACTTAATTATGTTGTGGATCTCCTCCTCGATTAAGCTTAGGATTGGTAGGTTGTGTTTCTGCTGCTGCCGCTACAATAATGAAAATGAAGGCCAAACTGATGATGAAAGCCATGATCAAATTAACCGCTCTGGGTGAAATGACAATCTTTCCTCTAGCTCGTCTACTCTTCAGGTGTTTGGATGTCTTCACAACATCAGAAAAAGCATAGGGGCTCTTTGGGTCGATCACAGGTTTCAGCTTCCCGCTATCAATGTATTTGCCGAGCCTTTCCAGATCACTGCCTTGGGGTTTCACAATAAACTGCAATGCTCTCGGATGCGGGGGAAACGATGCAATGTCCACGATTTTACCTCCCTCCTTTACAACCACATAAGATTTGAATGATTCGCCTGTAAACAAAAAAAGTTTCAGAATTTTATCCTTCTAAACCCTCTCCGATTTATTCAAACAAAATAACAATTTGTAACCCTACCTATGGTGTCGAAAACAAAATCGAATTTCTCATCCACTTGCTCGTAGCTCTGCTTGGTGTAATCTACCACCAGATCTGCCCCCAGGCTTTTCACAAACTCAAATTTCCCCGTGATGCAACTCGAAACAATTCTAGAAGCTTCGAAAACATTCTTCGCCAGTTGGATGGCCAGGCTACCCACACCGCCCGCGCCTCCCACGATAAACACGCTCTGCCCCTTCTGAAAATCAACGGTGTCGAACGCCTGCAGCGCAAGCGGCAAAGTGGCGGCTTCCTCGAAAGACAAACTGCTCGGCTTCAACGCCAACATGTGATCATCCGCCACCGCAAAGTCTTCCAGAGCGCCCGCCTGCTTAGGGTTTCCACCCGTGAAATCGTGAATGTTGCCGTAAACCTCGTCGCCCTTCTTAAACTTCGACACGCCGGCAACGACTCCTGGTAATGCAAACCCCGGCACCATCTGTGAACCAGACCCCAAACAAATGAAATTTTTTATCTACCTTAAATTAAAGAAATCCAAATAAAAATTTAAATCATAAATGAACGAGGGTTTAGTTCAGTATACAGCAAACGGGGCATTTGCGCTGCGCAAGACTGCACATTGGCGCATCTTGTATTCCACAGGATTGACAGAAGCTGCACGAACTTTAATCAAAACGCTGCCGGATCCTGCACTTGGAACGTCGGGAGATCCATTCTCCTCGTCAAACCGTGCCTTCTCCATTTTTACTCACAACAGCCGATCTTGTTGCCTTCCCACCATTCAACATGAAGCGAAGGAGCGAAGCGGACCTTTTATAACACGTCGATGACAATCTGATGACATCACAACGCAATAACAACAGTAAGTACATTGAACAAAAGTTGTCCAATTCAAAGTGCATATCGGCAGCCTCTTGCACTTTTTTAAAAAAACAATGAGAAGCCTTAATGTGAACATAAAAATAGAGAGAAGAACAAATTTCTAAAAGAAGACTAAATGTTTTCTTGTTTGTTTTTTAAGGATTTCTAGAACAACTCAATATCATTAAGTGCCTCTAACATGTTGTTAACAAGTAACACGTACATTCCCACTAAATCAAGAATATGATAAGGATAATGTTGGAAGTGCAATTGTTGAAAAATACAGATAAGACAGGAATATATATAGCCATACGGCCTTCAGATCTAGGACTTTCCGAGATGCGTGAACAAGCCGGGATCCTAATCCTGAAAAGTCAATATATTAAATTAATTTGTTACACTTGTGTGGTCGAGATATCTTAATTTATTATTATTTTCTTTTTAACTTGGAACATAAGTTATAATGGAATTCACTAATTTGTGACCCTTGTGTGACCGAGATATTTTAATTTATTATTATTTTCTTGTTAACTTGGAACATAAGTTATAATGGAATTCACGACATTGGTGGCCACAAAGGTTACATACTCTCTTTCCTAGGCACCTTGAAACGTTATAGAGCATCATGTAAAAGCATATGTGTGAGTATCTCCTACTTCGACAAGTAGGTGTAAAGAGATCATGTGTCACATATAGGGATACACCATTAATAATAGGGAAAAGTTTATTTAATCACACTTCTGCATTTAACCACTCACTCTTTGTAACAACATCATCATCCATATCCTTCCCATATCCAAAACATGACCATGACTTATTGATCTAGAAGCATGTGCATTCAATTATGTGTTTAAAAGTAAGGACTCATTATTGTTGTGGTATCTTTGATTGACTTTATATGATATTGTTATTGAATTATTTTGGACATCCATTTAGTAAATATTTTTCTTGTAGGTCATGAATTTATCAATATTAGCTTTCAAAAAATGATATGCCTTTACTTTTCTTGTAGGCCATGCATTTACAAATATTAGCTAACAAATGATATGCTTCGGTAAATTTTTGGGCATCAATGTAGGTTTTCCTACAAACTTATATTTTCATTCTCTAAAAAAAATTGTTTTCATAATTGATTTGCATGGGATTAAATTAGTTTTCAAGATATCTTGTCATAAAGATTATCCAAAAAGATTCCTTCAATTTTCAAAAATCAATATCTACTCATACTAGAAAATTTTATCATCATTTATTTTGTATGATTTAATAAAATGTTTAAATTCAGCATTACTTTATTCATCATGCTTTGATATACTAAAATCATGCTAATTGATTACGATAGAACACTTATTTGTACTCATTTCTATAAGCACTATTTTCATGTTCTTGTCTTCTATATTTTCCATTATTTTTACATTTGCAGCCTCTACATTCAACTCTCATATATTCATCTTATTCATGTTAGTGTCTTCAATTTTGTCCTCTTCTACAATGTTGTATAAAATATCATGCGTCAAAGTCTCTCTATCTCCTCTCTCTTTGTCATTTTGCCTTTTTTTTTTGGTGTGCTTCAATTTTTTCAAGTTACATGAGTTTCTTCTTTCTTTGTTGATTCTCATTTGATCCCATAAGTACCAAATCATCTTGATAAATGATCAATTTTTAATTAAATTCATTTTCTCAATTGCTCTAAAAATATTTTAATTCTGATAGCATCATAAATTGCCACCAAGTCAATTTACACCTCATGTTTGTGTCCCTACCTTAGCATGTCCTATCCTCATCACCTATCTAGGTCCATTTAGTGCCTATTCTCTAGTTCTAAAGCCATGAACACCCATCGGTGGGTACCCCTAGTGGGATACCCTTCCCCTTGAGCTTTATCTTGGTCCCTTAAGTAGAAGGACTATGGTACCCAGCGTCATGGTCCCTCTCAATGGGGCCCAAATTTGAATTGAGGTAGGAGTGGTATTTTCCTGATGGGAGTTGATCCCCATGTTTCCACATGACTGTTAGAGGTTAGCCTAATCGGTAACTTATGTAAAAACCCCTATATAAAGACATGTTATCATATATCAATTCGAAGTCTCCATCTACATTCAACCTAAATCATTCTTGCATCCGTGAAGCATTCGTTATCAAGCATTTTTAGAAGTCTTCAGGCTGCATATTCATCATTCAATCACTGTGGAGAAAAAATACATCATTCATATGCAAGCATGTGTGTGTGATTAGGGTTTTTTCACGTTCATGCCATTTCATACAACATATGTGATTACATTCAAAGAATTAAAGCATCATCATCAACAATTGTAGATATGAGGTATATCTATGTAGCATTTATTTCAGTATTTAACTTATTTTGTTCAAGGTTAATTCCTAAACTGGGGTTTAACATAGGCAAACCCTATTCCCAACAATCTCCCCCTTCTTTCTATGTGCAAGAAATAGGTATAGAGTTATGTTTGAGAGGATCAAGAGGATTCCTCTAGATAAAATAAATTCCCCTTTCGATGGTGAGAAATTCGAAGGACTACGAAGACCACCACCATGGTCCCAAAAAATCAAGTCGAACTTCTAGGAGCATATCTAAATCATATTCTTTTAACTAGATCCAAGTCAGTGTCTTCGTACGATGACTGTAGCTCACTGTTTATGCTAGATCTCTTGAATATTCACTCATTTACCCTAATTTTAGTATTTTCACAATTCAACATAGAAAGAGGGAATAAAATCCTAACCACAAGTGGAACCTAATCAAAATTTCAGAGCTCTCTTCCTAGAGGGATTAAGCCTAGATCTATTAGGTACCTCCCTCTTTCAAATCTAATGGTCTTTTAAGCAAAATTTAGGATTTTGCTACCTTATTTATTGAAAACCTAATTTTCACCTATTACATTTTGGCGAGCCCAACTCCTTACACCACTATGCCTTTTGAGCTTGAGATCTCTTCTCCTACAAGGATCCTCTTTACGTTTGGTGCAAGATATATCTTTTTCAACTATCTTATCCTTGCTTGTAAGAGTATTACCTCTTTAGCTTAAATTTATGAACATTGTTGCCTAAAACGATATCTCCTTGGTGTTGAAGGTGGGTATCCCTTATATTAGCTTCCTTAAGACATCAATATAGGTCTATGTTGGCATCTTAAGGGGGGACATACATATCTCCCTCTTTGATTAGTATTGAAATATATTTTTGAATTTCTTAAATAGGGTGTTCATTCTCAAAACTAGAAAAAACAAACTCTCACATGAGATGTCCTCAAAACCAAGCATATATTTGTCTACATAGGGTTACACATTCTCAAAACCAGAGCAAACAAACTTGTATATGAGATGTTTTTGATACCAGACACACATTTGCATTTTCATTTCATATCTTACACATGTTGTTGCATGCTCAAAACCAGAGAAAACATACTCTTATACATGATTCTTAAGACCTAAAAGACATCTAGAATGTGTATCCATACTTTCTCTCTTTCTTCTCATGAGCTCATAGCTTTTCTATTTGTAGTTCATGGATGATGTGTGCTCATACTCTTGCTCTTTTTATGTGATCACTTGTGTGTTTTAGATGGCATTTTCAAGAGTGATATTAGTGGTTGAGACATTTTGATATCAAGGTCTCTTTAGCTAGTAGACGTGAGGTCTTACTTTTGGTGTTAAGCTTTTTCATGTTGTGCATCTTTTTTGTATTTTTCCTAAATGTTCACATTTGTTTGTCTTTGTTTTCCTTTTGTTTTGTTTTTTGTGTTCCTTTACATGTGATTGAGTGAGATATGATCCTAAGATTGGGGGCTTAGTTCCTCAAAATTAGTGATGCCTTACACTCCTTGTGATTATGCTCCAAATTGCTCCTCTCTTTCATCTCTTTACCCTCCTTGTGATTATGCTCCAAATTGCTCCTCTCTTTCATCTACTTTACCATGAGTATTTTCATAGGGTCATACTCTTGTTAAAGTAAGGGCTAAATGTAGCATCTCAAATTGTCATCGAGCTTATGCCACAAAGTAACCGCATAAACTTTCAATTTTTTGGCCATATTTTGGACACCTATAAGGATATCATGCATATCATGCATTGTTTCCTTCCATCTCACTTCCATCGCCATTTGCAAGGCTTGAAATCATAAACAAACTGTCTCTTGAATTAATTAAAAATATTGTAGAGATTAAAGCTATGAGATTTCCACAATCCATCTTATATTCTTATGTATTTTTATGGATTCGATTGTGTGTATTTTTTTCCCTCAACGTTTCAAATCACACTCCATGATTCATCATCAGAATGAAAATAATTCCAAATACATGAAAGATGTTGAGTTGCAGATTTGAGACGGGCTACCAAGCATCATATTTGTTTGGAGGACACACCATATGATGCTCCAAACAAATATGATGCTTGGTAGTCTGTCTCAAATCTGCAACTCAACATCTTTCATGCCTTTGGAATTATTTTCATCCTGATGATGAATCACAAAGTGTGATTTGAAACATTGAGGGAAAAAAATACACACAATTGAATCTAGAAAAATAAATAAGAATTGTAGAGATTGTTATGGAAAATAAAAGTGAAATTGATGAGAAAAGAAAATGAATGCTTGTTGAGATAAGAATGAGAAGCAAAATGAGATCTATAGAGAAGTGTACTATCTTCTTTTGATCCATATTTGAGAGACTGAGGCAAATTATTCTTACAAAATGTCTTAATGTAAGGGGAAGTACATACAATTTAGGATCTGTTAGCTTATTTTAAGTATGTAGTTGATCACTTGGTTCATTTTACAAGCTATCTTCTCCTTGTTTACAACAAAGTAACATGGAACAAATGCAACAAAGATCTCATTTCATTGGCAGATAAGAATCTTAAAATAAAAATTATTAGAAAGATTTGAATCATGAAATTAGGGATGATGCAATATTGAGTGTTCTCTAATATTGGCAATAACAAAATAGTCTATAGGTCTTGTATCCTCCAAGTACGTTTTTTTTTAATAGTGAAGAATGTTATATTTTTATATTAATATTTCAAAAAATTAATATATAATTTATGTAAAAAGTGGATCAAATGGAACTATATTGGTTAAATTCTAAGCTTAAATAAAAAGGATAAAATAAAATAGTTAAATTGTAAGTAATCAAAGTTACATTAGGAGGAGGACGGGGATTACGGCCAGTGGTTTCCTATGCATTCAAAAGGTCATGGCTATTAATAATGGGTTTGGAGATCATGATGGAAGTGTGGTGATATTAATCATCTTCTTATTGAGCAATGGCATGTATAGGTAATGATAGGATTTAAGTGAGAATAGTTTCTAATGTTAGCAAACTGCCATGACCATGCTAAAAAGAAAAGGAACATCCACATCGTAGAGGAGCCCATCCACATCAAGGATGTATAGAGCCTTGTGAACCTTCATGGCCATGCTTTTAGTTATGACTATGAGTACATCAATGCTTACACGGAAAGAGACATGCTCCTGTGGCAATTAAAATTCAATTATACTTCTTTCATATAAATACTTTAATTATTTCATACTTCTAATGATGAATTTTACATATATTATTTCTTATTTAGGTTTTATTTTTATTTCGAGGGGAATGTTTTAATATATAAATATGTTGACTAAAAATATAATTTTTTGGAGGTCCCTAGTTCTATATTATACACCTATCATTTAAACATTTTACTGGGCACATACCACTTATCTTTCTTTTTATGTCAATTTGCTCCCTCCCACATATTTATTACTCCTATATGTACACTTATTCCCATGCACATACTATTTATTATGATTAAATATTTTTTATTAATACTAATTTTAATTATATGTTTAAATTTAGAAATATGAACTTGTCCCCATTATATAAAATTTAAATCTGACCCAATTCCACTATATCTTCTTACTTATAATTGACTAAACACTCATGATATTTGAATCTGTACAAGTGGGAAATGAGCTTTACCTTGTCTATGGACTTTCCTTAAATTTCATCACTAGCTTCTCTTATCTTACTAGCTACTAATACATTTACAATATAAATTTGATCAGAAATCGATCTTCCAAATAGCTTTCTTGTCCATTTTTAGTTTCAAGGAGTTTAACACATAAAGATTTGTACGTTTTATCAAATAACTTTAACAATTATGCAAATGGAAAGATGATTTTGTATGTAGCGTTGTATGTTTAGCAATGGTTATGGATTTCTTGACTTAGAATTTAAATTCCAATTATTCGATATGAGAGCATGCAAACAAGGATTCATAAGTGCAACTTTATAAACTCAATACAATAATACGAGTTGAATCATTCACAATGAGTTGATCTATTATCAAAATGATGTTTATGATATCTTGAATTACATAAAATTTTAATTTTAATTGGTGATAACTAGCCTAGATTTCTTGATACATCTATCTAAAATACCCCGAGAGATATCAGTCTTGAGGTGTCTATCTATTCTCAACAACAATTTTAAATAGGTGTCTTGAGACTGATATCTCTCGACATATTTTAGATAGATGTATTAAGATATCTAGGCTAGTGAAATAACTAATTTAAATAATTTAAATTTAATTTAATTACTTAAATAATATACTTTAAAAAAAAGAAATGAAATTAAATTAATTAAATAATTAAAAAATATACTTTAATAACATAAACTAAAATAAATTAAATTAATTAAACAATATACTTTGATAACTAAAATTAATTAAAAAATTAAACAATATACTTTAATAACCTTTACTAAATCAAATTTAATTAATTAAACAATATAACTTAATAAGAATTATCTCTTTGCTTAGTTAATTAAATTTCTCTACATTTATATGTTATTGTAACTTTGTAATATTACATTCTTTTAATCTTAATTTTGTTTTACACATCTATTTAATACATTCAAATTTAATATTAAATTTGTTGGAAACTTACCCAGAAAAAATATTATCTATTATAAAGAATATTTTATAAACTAAAAATGACTTACCTTGTTGATAGAATATTAATATTTTAGGCTCATTAAAAAAATGGGATACTCTATTTTATTTTTCTTGAAGAATTTCATAGAGATAATAAGAAATATCAAATGATGGGCTTGTTGATACTATGCTTAGCAGTGTTATATGGAGATTGGTAAAGAAATGGAATAAAATAAAATAAAATAAATTGAGATTTGATGATGAAGATTATGAAAACCATTCTAGAAATAGGATTTTTTTTAAGATTAGTTTGAATGTTTGTTTTAATAAAGTCAAAATTACTAGTGTTAAATGAAAAAAAAATCACTAAAGGTGAATTTGAATTATTTTTACCACTTAATAATGAATTTGAACTATTTATATTGAAACAATGTCTTACACATTTGTGAACTTAGTCATACATGTATTATTTAGATGGATTGTGAAAAAATGAATTTTTTAAATTTATTTGAAAGATTTACTATTATACAAATTTGAATTAGCTCATATCATTTTAAATTTGAGACTTCTTAAGTTTTGGAATTGTGAATTTAAGATATCTTTTATTTTAAAATTATAAATTTGAATTTAATTTTTTTTAATTGATTTGTAGGATTTTTTTTAAGAATTCATTTAGGAGAAACAAATAAATATTAAAAGAGCTAGAAACTAGAATTTAATAAACAATATTTTAAATTTTTTAGTTTTATTTCTTTCTTTTTTTGGTTTTCCACTCATGAATTATGCTATTTTGACTTTATTTTTTCAATTCACTACAGTATTTGATGAATTCTATTTAGTACTTTATATCATTGGCATCTTTCTAATTATAATAAGATTTTTTGTGCAATCAACTTAAGAATTATAATTTAGTGCTTAAGGGAATATCTTAGTAGTGAGGGGTGTAAAGATTTGTTTATTCAATATGTGAATGAATGTGTTGGTCATGTTTCAAGGAAAGACGGGTTGAATTGGATTTATTGTTCTAGAGAATCAAATTTGGTATCAACATTAAACATGTTCATTCTGACTTTCTCCTTGATCTTATCTTTTGTAATTTCTTTATAAATCTAGAAAAGTTTGGATTAGATTAGGATTTAGAAGAAGATTCAACTTGTATTGTATTTTAAAAGGATATATTTATTTAATCATATGCATTTTTTATTATTGATGTCCATACATGAATATGAAAAAAAAAATGCAGTGGAGTTTATGTTTAATCATTTGATTAATCAATTTTACAAGTTTTATTTATTGATCTATCTTTGATTAAAATAGTAATCATGACAGTTTTCTTTTAGTTTTCAACCAAACTTATAGTGAATTCTTCACTATAGGTGGTAGATTCATCCCACTTCAGCATTCAATGGATAAGAATCTCCCCAACATCCATCTTGACCTCCCTACTTTGATTTAGTTATAGTATTTTGGAGTTTTAATATAGTTCTATCACAGGCCAAGTCTCAACAAATGTGCCCATTTTGGTGGCCTATCAGTTATATATAACTTTTTTTTGTTTTAATAATCATATTGATAGTTGAAAACCTTTTTTAACAGAATCATGCCATTACAACCTCTTTGTTTCCATGTAAGGCTTTACACCATTTGACTTCTGTTGCCTCTTAGAATAAACTATTCTTGATCATGAAAAATGAGCCTACCAATTGATTTAGTTAAAGTCATGAAAAAGTAAACAAGTCTATTATTGTTCAATAAGACTCCACCAATTGACTTATGTAATCTCTTAGAATAAACTATTCTTGGTTATGATAAATGAGCCTACCAATTAATTTAGTGAAAGTCACAATAATTTAAAAAAATCTATTATTATTCAAACTGAAATACTTTGAAATATAAAATACACCTTGATTTTGGAAACCTACGGCTGATATATGCACATTTTTCTTTTTTAATAATCATCTTCGCATTTGAATTTTTTTTTCCAAATATAACCATGCCTTTGCAATCTCATTCTCGTCATTTGAAACCTCTACACCAATTGACTTCTGTGACCTCTCATGACGAATAAGCCTATTTCCAGAGCCCTAAAAAAACACAATGAAATCAAAATTGTAAATACTTTCACATGGATCTATTGCTTCTCAACTGACACAGATAGATGGCGATTCACACCAGAAGTAGCAATTAACATGCAAGGCTGATCAAACCTCTTACATGATGTTTTGTTTCTTTCTTGAAAATCTCTTTATTCTCCATAGTTATTATCTCTCAAGACTTCATGCATTCACAGTGTTGGCGTAGCGACTATATCCACGATGAGATCCCTCTCAACCACAAGTACATGCTTTTGGTGTGATGGCAAAATCTACATGGTATCAGAGCGTGGGTCATCGGTTCGAGTCCCTCGAGCTCTAGACCCTTCATCCGCGTAAGCTTGGCTTATCGACGTGGTACGTAGTGGGTACGAATCATACATGGTACGTGGTTGTATCAGGCTCTATCGTGTGGGAGGGTGTTGACGTAGCGACTATATCCATGATGAGATCCCTCTCAACCACGAGTACGTGCTTTTGATGTGATGGCAAAATCTACACACAGATGACCTAGGGGCACCTGTGGGATGGGGAGAAAGGTTAAAATGGGAGGGGGCTGCTTGGGGGCAGGAGCGAGGGGTCGAGGGGCATGCGGTACTGGGGGTGAACGAAATGTGGACGGGGGGCAGGAGGAGGCAGAGGCGAGGTGGCGGGTGGAGGGGGCGGCGGAGGTGAGGTGGCGATGGAGGAGGGGGCAGAGGCGAGATGGTGGGGGGCGGGGATATCCGTATGGTGGAGGCGAAGACGGGTATGGTGGGGGAGGTGAATGATAATCGTGGCCATTGTTTCCATGAGGAGGTGGCGGTGTTAGCACAGGTCTCACTGGTCTCCTTGTTCTTGGCCTTGACATTGGCACTGATCTGGGCAAAGGCTTCTATCCATATTTTGGACGCCGCTTATCAGGGTATCGAGCATTGTTTCTTTCCAACTAACTCACATCACCATTTGCAAGCCCTGAAATCATAAGCAAAGTTTCTCTTGAATTAGGTAAAACTGCTGAGAGATAAGTATGAGAAGCAGCATGAGAGCCATGGAGCAGCACATGATCTTTTTCTGATCCATATTTGAGAGAATGGTACGAACTATTCTTACAAGATATGTATATGTAAGTGGGCGTCCAGATAATTTAGGAGCCTTGCACACAGTTAAACTTTTTTTTTAGTATCTACTTGATCGCTCAGATTCGTTTTACAACCCATCTTCTTCTTGTTTACAGTGAAGTAACATAGAGCAAATGAAGAACTCATTTCCTTTGTGGTTTAGAATCTTACAATAAAATTTGTTAACAAAATTCGGATCGTGAAATTAGAGGATGGCGCAATCTTGAGTGTCCTCTATTATTAAGGATAACAAAATGGATCGTAAAAGGTGGGTCAAATAGAATTATATTCTGAAAAAGTTTAAATAAAAAAAAGAAAGTTAAATCATCAAGCTTATATTAAAAGGAGGAAGATTACGCTGAAGTGGAGGTCTCATAAAAGATCATGGCCATTAATAATGTGTTTTTGACTTTCTGTTGGAAGCATAGTGTATAAATGAAATAACAAGATCTAAGTGAGAAATGTTTAGCAACTAGTATGATCATGTTAAGAAGCAAAGAAACATCTGTATAGAGCCTTGAGAACCTTGATGGCTATGCTTTGAGTAATGATTATGCGCAGATTGTTGTTCACATGACAAAGAGACATGTCCGTGTGGCAAAGAAAATTTAATTATATTTCTTTTATAAAAAATATTGTAGTAGTTGATATTTGTAATGGTGAAGATTACATATTCACATTATTTCTTATTTAATTTTATTTTTATTCTAACTGAACTGTTCTAATACATAAAGATGGTGATTAGTAACATAATTCTATGAAAGTTCATAATTCTATATTATATAGCTATCATTTACGCATGTTCTTAAGGACTTACCACTTATCCTTCTTTTCATATTAATTTTCTCCCTTCCACATATTTATTGCTCTTATGTTTAATTTTTTCCTTTCCACATATTTATTGTCTCCCATGTTATACTTATTCCCATTATTCCCATACACATGCTATTCATTATAATTAAGTCTTCTTTTTTATGCTAATTATAATTATATGATTGCTATTATCAATATGAACTCATCTCTATATAAAATTTAAATTTGTCCAACTTTCCACTTTATCTTTCTTAGTAATAACTAACTAACCCTTGTGATATTCAAATATGATTAGGTGGGCAATGGGCTTTACCCTATCTATATGCACTTTCCTTAAATATCATCATTACCTTTTTATTATTGACTACTGATACATTTACAATATAAAGCTGACAAGCAATTGATTTTCTAAATTGCTTTCTCATTCATTGTCAATATCCAAAGTTTAACATAGGATGTTTTGTTTTGATAGAACTTTTACAAATATACAAAATAAATAGGTTTTATTACAAATTTGCACTATCAACCAAAAATAAAATTGAAACTCAAGTAAAATGAATTGTATGATAAGAAATGATCATGGATTTCTAGACTTAGAATTCAAATTACAATTATTTAAATCGTGAGCTTAAATTTGATCAGAATACATGTAAACAAGGATTCACTAGTAGCCTTATGAATTCAAGACAATAATATAAGGAGTTAAATAATTTGTAATATGTTGATATAATCCCAAAATGATATTCATGTTTATCTGAATTACATTAAATTTGATTTTAATTGGTGATAACTAGTTTAAGATGATTAAGTACTAATATTTTAAGCTCATTAAAAAATGATGTAATACTATGTTTTATTGATCTTGCAAAACTTTATAGAGGTAATAAGGAATATCAAGTATGACTTGATGGGCTTGACGATACTATAACTAGAGGTGTTATATGAATATTGCTAAACAAGTATGAGTAAAAAAAAAATGTTGAGATTTGATGATGAATATTATGAAAATGGTATTAGAAATAAGTTATTTTCTTGAATATTAAATTTGAATGTTTATCTCAATAAGTCAAAATTATTAATTTTAAATGAAAATATTTCTATTGATGATGATTTTGAATTACTTATATTGAAATCATGCACTACACATTTATGAACTTAGTGAATACATTTATTATAAATGAGGTTGTTAGATAGTAAAATTTGTTTATTTATTTCAATGAATTATTGTTATATGAAATTGAATTAGGTTATATCATTTCAAAGTTGGCATCTTTTATTTTTTGGAACTATGATTTTCAAACATTTTTTATTTTGGAATTATATTTTTTGTAAATTATCAAGTAAACTTCTTACGTGACCAATGACACTAGTACAACATGCCCTTAAATACCATGTAAAATGATTTTTACTTGGAGCTATGAACATGTGAGGTCACAAATGGGGGACCTTATCCGAGAATTTAATAGAGTTGAGGCTCAAACATGTAAGAACATTAGATCACCAAAGGCCCAAGTCACAATGGCCCAGCAAGGATTTGAACCTTAATGGTCACAACAACAACAACAACAACACGTAACCAACAACTATGGGAAGAATCCCTTTGGAATCATAAATTTGAATTTAATTTTTATGATTTAATTGTTGTGATACTTACCTGATTATCTTTGATAAGAATATATTTAAGGGCAAGAAATAAATATTGCAAATGGCTAGAAATAAGAAGCTTAAAGACAATATTTTAATTTTTTTTAAAATTCTCTCTATTTTTTGGTTTTTCAAACACGATTTATGCTATGTTGGTTTTATTACTACAATTATCCTAAATATTTGATGAATTCTAGTAATTACTTTATATCATTGACATCTTCATAACTATGGTGAGATATTTTTTCAATCAGCTTAAGCATTTCAATTTAGTGCTTAATGAAATATATTCAGTAATGAGAGATGTGAAGATGTATTTATTCAATTTTTAGATTGTTAGAATCAAGGAACACTAAGAGGGGGGGCTGAATCAGTGTTCTGCAATTTTTAATCTTCTTAAACTATTCTTTAATCCACTTAATGCAAATGAACAAGAGAGATAAGCATAAGCAAAACACACACAAAACTACCACCATTACACAAAGATTTTGTACGTGGAAAACTCGGTCAAGGGAAAAACCATGGTGAGAATCCTACCCATAGTAAGATGATACACTGTTAGAAGTATGTGAAAAGTTTACATAGGAATGCACATGCATTCAGGCACACTAGCTAGAGCTCACTACTCAAATACAATAGGGGCTACAACCCCAAAAGGCTCATTTCCTTACAAAGAAATTATAAAAGGGTAACACCAAGATTGAACTATGAATTAGCATCTATAAATGCTTGGGATATGTTTAGTTTAAGCACAAAGTACAACTATCTCACTTCTCTGTTTTGCTGATCTGCTTTAATCCAGAGCAAAAATCCTTCAATGGCGCACGTGAAACTGCGCACAATCACACATACATACCACTCGCATACTTCATAATATGGAAAATGAATTTTCCAATCTCTTATATATATCCGCAACATGAATTTATCTCACCAACAAGTCGGCTTCAAAAAAAATTGTAAAATTTGAAACATGTAAGATGTGTGGGCTGAATTCGTTCCCCAATGCATGTGCGGACCAAAATAAATTGACTACACGCTACCCACATGTCGGCCAAACAACCTTGAACATAAAATAAATCACCAAAATCATTCCAATAATTCTGCATAACATGATACATCACTAGTCGACCAAATAGCACTGTTTTTCTTGAAATGCCAAATACCAGATCTTCAATCTTGCACGACCGACAACACCAAAGGCTAAGATTTTAGAATAATATACTCTATAATCCAACTAACTACCTGAATAACCACAAATAAAAACATGCAACCAAAGTGAAGTTCTACTCAAAATACTTCAATACTGTCAAATATTGTGTTCCACCTTCCAAACTTAAGCAAAATGGATTTCATACTTCTGGTAGGATGATTGTGTACAAATCAGATGAAATATTTGAGATGGGTTGCCATCAATGGCAACTCCCATACACTTATCTACACTATGTAGTGTCTCTTGCCAACAATCTCCCCCGTTGGCATCGATGGCAACACTTAGTGAAAAATGACTAAGTGTTAAACCAAAAATGTCATGCACTACAAACTTTGCAAAAAGAAAAACCTAGATACAAACTCCAGAATCTCCCTAAGACTATACACAATTTTTCACTTCCCTATCTCCCCCTTTGACATCAATGACAAAGTAAAAATTTTGGAAATCAAAATTTTCCTCAAAACTTACAAAAATTTGAAGTTATATGCAAAAATATTCTTTAATGATTGCAAATGGTCATCCCATCTCTTCTTCAAATTTGCCAGAATAGATATGAGGGTGTTGAATAGATATGCATGTATTTTTGCTTCCTTAAGGTCTGTAGGAGAACTTTTATTCAATGCATTATGGGCATCCTGCAGACTGCTAAGTTGGTTGTCTAACTAGGGAGAGATTAGATTCCTTAGCTCTCTCACTCTTCCTACAATTCTATCCTTCTCCTAATTTAGAATCTTGATTTTATCAAGAAAAAATATCACCTAATTTTCTCTACTATTCGCAAAAACAAACTCAGGATCATAAGATTGAGATAGGCTAGCCAGCTACCCTTCATACTCCTTTATCTTCTTATCAATCTCAATAGTGAACTTAGGCAGTACTAGGCATGACGTGTAGACTATTCCTCCTTCAGCCAATACATCTTGAATGATTTTAACACATGTGGCCAAACTTTTTTTGTCTCCTTCAATCATTTTCAGAACTGTCTTCATCCTCATAGAATTAAGATTTCTTAAAATCTTTGCCCCAACATCTTTTTCTAATGATTCAAAATGACAATCAACGGAATCAAACAAAGTCTTTAGCTTACTGGAGGGTGTATCGGATGAGTCTTTCTTGAAAGATGGCAAAATTTTCTCAAGAACACTTGTTTCCAATGATATTACCTCACTATCCTCCATGTGGGATTTCAGTAAGTCTTCACTAGCTTTGGCTTTTGCGAGTGCAACCAATTTAAGCACCTAAACAAGGGATGGAGAGTCAATATTTATAGGCCCTTGGGCAAAATCTGTGTCACTCGTGATCTGCTTCACCTTCTCAAATTCCACAATGTCTCTTGCCACCGCAATCTATTCAACCTTTCTTTCTATTTCCTCTTCTTCCTTCTCTTCTTCTACTTCCATCTCAGGTTCAACAGTTACTTCTGGAGGATTTTGAGTTCCCTCATATGCATCAATTTCCTTCTGAATTACATCTGCTTCCTCAATTGTAGTATCCTCAACTCCTACATCTCCTAGAGCATCTATGAAAATCTATTGAGCTATATGTTCTCCCAGATCAACAGTTTTTGGCTCATCTCCTAGGGATGACATTCCTAGAACTTCCGGAATAGACTCTTGAACATCTTTCTGAGATCTCTTAGGAATCACCTCATATTGATACTCCAAAATAATTTCCCTCAAAAAAATTTCAATCTCCTTGTGGACTTCTTCATTTTTTCCAATCATTAATTTGTTCACCCTTGATTTACTCTTGAACTTATCTTTGTTTACACTAAGAATTCTATCTATTTCCACTTTAGCAATTACCAAACAAATTTGCAATAATAGATATTCCCTTATCCATTCTTCCTCTAGTCTAGTTGTCTCTTTCCTTATTTCTAAGCGATCATACAAGCTCTTAGGAACTTCTGATACAATCTCAATAAGAGCTCTATTATACTTATTCAAGTATAGAACTATGGCCTCTTCCAATGATATCTTCTCTTTATCATCTAATAGATCATAAAACTGAGAAATTAGTTTGAGATTACCTTATTCATTTATTGCTTCCTTTACTTGCTTGAGTGTTATTCCATATTTTTCTTCTTTAGCTCTTGACTTCTTGCTAGGTTGCCCCTCACCGGATGGTCACTTCTTGACAACTCTAGCAGTTATACAGATTTTCTTCACTTCTTTTACTGCTTCATGAGATTCAATTTCCTCTTCTTCCATAGGTGTTGACACATAAACTCTATGTGGTTTCTCTTTCTTCCTCTTCACTACTCCACCAAATGACTTGGCTCAAGGTTTTTGAGAATCAAAGTAGGGTGAAGAGTTCCTTGTCTAACTTGGCTTAGAAGGAGGGGTTTATGGTTTGTCTTCCTTAGGCTTCACCATATCTTAGTCCTTCAAGATGTTCTTCTCTCAGCCTCTCTAGACTACTTCCTTGGTCATCCCCATATTTTCTACCAGTTTCTCCACCTCCTTCCATACTTTCTTCTAAATCTTAGGTTTCTTGAATTGAGAGTGCAAACTCAAGCTCTTTTCCCTATATGTGTTGAATCTCTCCTCGGATTTGTACACCATTTTTCTCAATAGGTGTTGATAATATGCCTCAAGTACCTACCCTTCGACCTCATACCCCATGGGCATGATCCATGAAATCCTTGTCTCAACGGCTTCCATAAGACATTGGTAAGTATCAACCATAAAACATATAGTATCTTGATATTTCTCAACTATCTCTCTAGGAATCCTTTCTCTGCTTTGCATCATGCTTTTAAATATCCTCAAGTATCCCCAAAGTATTCCTTTTTTTTTTTGAAAAACTCCTACATTTTGGAGTATCTCTTTGATCTGAATAGCCATCGGCCTATCATAGGCCCATTGAACCTTTCCTACTTCCGGAATCTCACTCATAAAGTAGAAATATAGACAGACAATCAGAGAGCCAAATTTAAATACATGCTTATTATCTTTCTTGATTTCCTTTAGATTTCTCAAGAGCTCACACCAAAGCACCTCACACAAGTCGTACATCTTACCTTCCTTCAAGATTTGATAGACAACATAGATGATCATATTAGATATTGAATTGTCAAGGTTGGATTGATAGAATTTTTATCCTATTACCATTGATGCAAATCTGACATCATGTTCAATTATATCATTGATTGTCATTTCCCTCTTGTCAAATTGTGAATCGGTTGCTTCTGTTACGGTTTGGTTCTTCACATTCCTTGGACTAGGTACCTCGATAGTCAAATTCAAACAGGTCACCGCCTTGATTGTTGTCTTGATAATATTGTGTGGTTTGTCAAGCCACATAAACTCACCATGAATTATTCTCGAGATATATCAGACCCACTCAGGTTCATCAAAACTAGAAAATTCACAAACTGTACGAAACCCTTTTCCTCAAGCGTTTTGAAATCTGGTTTTAGGTTTCCCATCTCATTAATCATATGATCTGTGTAAAGTTTCAACCTCTGAGAATTCCCAAGTTCTTTAATGTTACAATGACAGTAAACCCTAATATAATCCACATGCAAGACTCCATATGGGACTGATGAAAATGCACCATTCTGGTCATCTTTCATCAATTTGTAGGGATGTTTCTTGAAGTTTTGTCTAGCTCATTTAGTTACCTCAACTACCATTGGAGTCGCAACACCAGTCGATGTCATATCAAAAATGTAGGTTTCAAACTAAAAAAGTTCTAACTCCAAGAAATACCTTTTCAATCTTCAATAGGATGCAAGATCTCTTCGACGAATTTCTCTATCTAAGAAAAATCACCTTCGCCATGCTCTGCTGCTTTCTCAGTTCAAATGAAAAGTGAGAAATGAGATATTAGATCTCCTTTTATCTACCGCATACCTAACCTTTAGGTATAATAGATTCTCTTTAACCCTAACTCTTCTGAACACCCTCCATACACATAATTCTCTTTTGTGGACCTTAAATTCAGCTCAAATCTTCTAGAAATGCATCAATGACCATCACATGCATCTCTATAAGCTACCAAAAATAGGTACAGATCTCCAACAAGAGGTTTGTAAGAATTTCATAGAAAACTCCCCCTAAGCCTTGATGCCTTAGCTTAGTTACCAGATGAGGTTCCAGCACTGGAATCAAGTGTGGACCCACTACCTACATCATTATCACTCTTCTTCACCCATCTTCTTCATCTTCTCTCCAATCTCTTCAATTTTCTATCTTCCCTTCACATCTGGCTTCACATTCTTTTTTTGACTTCCGGATCTCTCGTATTAACATTTTTGCTTCTGCAATGCTTAGTAATGTGACCGGATTTGTTGCAAGCATAGCAAATAACATTGTTCCTCTAATTAGGTCTGAAAATTCCTTGTTTTGTCCTTGATCTGCATTGATTAGAAATATGTCCAAACATACCACATGCATAACATCTGACATTTATTCTATTCTAAATGTTGTTTATCACACTTCTGTATGCATTTGCCTTATGATCATACTTATTGCATTTAAAATATTAACTAGTAAAAGATGGACCATTATTATTCATCCTATTTCTACATTGACTAGCCATATGGCCAACTTTATTGCAAACAAAACAGTTACCATTGAATTTTTTAGCATTAGGCTACCTTACTAGAAGCTTTCTTGAATTGTTCTTTTGTTGTGCTGATTTGGAGCTTTCACCTTTCTCATATCCAAGACCTTGAGTATCATTAGGATTCTTCTAACTAGAAAGCATCTCATCAAGCTTAGCTGAGCTAACTCGAAACTTCTCTAAATGTATTCATTTGTAGCTTCAAGATCAACCTTAAGAACTAGGATCTGTTTTCCAAGATCTTCCTCATGATCTCTAGCATCTTGTAGATTACTTATCAACTGTCCATTTTCATTCTCAAGTCTTCAACATTGTTTGAATTTGTCTTTCAGTGACTAAGAAATCTTTTCTTCAATCTTCTTCCTTTCTTCAATCCCCTTTGTCAATCTCATCACAATGGCTTCCATCTCATTCTTCTGGACTATATTAGCTCTAGCAAGTTTCTCACATTTTTCTATCTTTTCTTTCAAGGCTTCTTCATCAATGTTTTTATTTTCTTTCGCCTTCAACTTGTGAACAAGTTTATTTCTCGTATCCCTTCATTTGTTCAACTGATCTTTCAATATTTCAATGTATTGCTCAGCATCCTTGAGATTTGATTTTACTTGTCAGATCTCAACTTATGCATGATCAAGATCTTTAAGAGAACAACCAACTATTGTTTAAGACTACCAGAATCCATGGATTTGTTTTCCTAGATCTTCCCCAAGCTATTAGGCTTCCTCTGAGGAACTAGGCTTTAATACCAATTATTGGAATCAAGGAACACTCAGAGGTGGGTGAATCAATGTTCTACAATTTTTAATCTTCTTAAACTATCCTTTAATCCACTTAATGCAAATGAACAAGAGAGATAAGAATAAGAAAAACACACACAAAACTACCACCATAAAACAAATATTTGGTACATGGAAAACCCGATCAAGGGAGAAACCACGATGGGAATCCTACACATAGTAAGATAATACACTATTAGAAGTATTTGAATAGTTTACATAGGAATGCACATGCATTCAGGCACATTCCCTAGAGCTCACTTCTCAAATACCATAAGGGCACATTACAAGAATAACAAAATAAACAAATAAGATTCACACAGACGCAGAGAACATGAAATTTACGTGGGAAAACCCTTACGGGTAAAAAACCCACCACCAAAGACAATCCCTTGTATTAAAGTAAAATGTATATTACATACAAGGTATATATTAAGCTCTTGGGTGTATATTTAGTAGTCTCTATTCTAACAACATTCAACCTATAGATAGAATTTGACCCACACACCACACAGGCAACAAGAACAATTATTGTTCTGCAAATCAGCATCCAACACCAACCACACAGACCAACAACTCATCAACCTTCAGCCATCACCCTCAACATCCACCCATCGAAGTCAAACAATTCTGACTTCTGGTCTACAAGGAAATCCTCTCACTCACCTTAGTTACAAATGTTTCTACAATAAGTCTTCAGACCTCTCTCTGGGCCTCCCTTAGTCTCACCTACAACCCTTTGTTCAAACGATTGTATCTTTGTTGAAGAAAACAGTTTGTTTCAATTACATGGCTCCAACTATTGAACTTCCTCAGACTATTGATAACATGCCATGTTATCTCAAAGCTTCCTCAGAGTCATTCCAGTTTGGACCTATCACCAACAAACAACGGGACAGATCAAACAAGTCACATCCTGGTCCCACCATATTTCATGGCTTATCGGCAACTATCCCAATCGGACACTCTGGCTTGGCACAACCATTAGCATCCAACTTAGCACGTCAAATCGAGTCCATCGGGGTCCCCACTATGTCTCTAAATACTATCGGCAAAAAATCCTCACTTCGGCAATCCCTTCTTGAAATGTATCAACGGCTTATCGCCAAGAGATGTGCCTTTTGCCACCAACTTAAAAAATCTTACTGAATCTCACACTGAAACACCTTGATGTCGCCAAGACCCATTGAAAGTCATACCGATATGGTATCTCATCAGAGAGAGTTGTGACTTTAGTTAACTACTTGAAGCATCATATTGAAAACCAAAGCTATACCGAAATCCATACTCTGCACACAGCTCCTCCAAGCGGGTATATATAATATAAAGGTTACAAACTGTTTCATCAATAACACGAAGGTTATTCAGTTCCCTTCAAAGATGATCTAACACGAATGTTATCCACACTGAACTTCTCACTATAGGAACAAAATTCCATCTGATTGAGATTTAAACTAGTGAGTTTGAGGCACCTTTTCTCAAAATTCTCCCACTTGATGAAGAACTTATTGGTATCTCTAGAACATTCAAGACTGAACATCAGCTAGAACAAACAACCAAGATAACTGCTCCCATCCAGCTAACAAACCCATGCGATTAAAAAATAACACACACAACAAATGTTAGCAATCCAATCACACATACCACAGAGGTATCAACCATCGGTAAACTCACACCACCAACATAATCAACCCATAAACAACAACCACAAGCTCCACGTGCAAACTAGTTGATGAAAACTAAACACATACAGAAACTCCCATTGCATGGGTAATGTAGATCCTGAAAGATCAAAGGCATACAGAGTCTACCAATCACAACATATAGAAAATGTAACCATGTAATACCAAGGACCATCCACAAAGATAAGCTATGTGACTTGGGTAAGTGCACCAAGATGGTGAAAAAAAGGGGGGTATAAGTGGCCACTTTTTTTTCTGAAAACAGGTAAACATGAACTTCAAAGAGATATTTAAAGATCATGAACTCAAAACTAGGAGTTGAGAAAAGAATAAGAATTGCAGTACTCTGAATCTAGTTTCTAAATTACTAATTTTAAAAAAAATTGGATAAGATTAAGAGGGTAAAAACTTTCATGCACGAAAAATTGTTCCTGATTTTTTCAGAAAAATATAACATAGCTATTTTCGTACACTACACAAAATATATAGTTAGATTTATTATTTTTCAAAACCCTTTGGAAGGATGATAGGTAAGAGTGAGATCTATAAGTTGTGTAATTTTTTGTAATTTTCCGTTTAGGTTTTTTTTTTAATGATTTTTTGAAGTGACCGCATCCTGAAAATTTGGTACCTATTCGTGCGTTGGGCATAACTTGCATCAAAATAATAAAAAATGAAAACTTTTTTTTAAAAAGTGTATAGAATCTAGTGTAGAGCAATAATATGTAATTTATTTTTAATTTGGTCAAGTATATCAAAATTATTAAAAAAATGGTAGACATATATCTGTGACGACTATCAAGGCACTGATAAAGAAAATTAAAGTTTACTATGATAATGTTGTCCAAAAATAGAAAAATTTATATGGTCAGAAAAATAAGATGTGTGAGATTATGGTGGTAATTTTAGAGATACCCACTTGGTCATTTGTAAACCTGATGATGATGAAGTCGAGAAATCATGTTGGAGGATGAAAAAATGTGTAAAGGGACAAAAAAGGAGGGGAAATGGACTTGCAAGCCTTAGGGTCGTTTTCCAACCCTCTTACCAAGCCAAAACCCGCACGGGTTTTTTTTTAAAAAGTACTATTCGCAGTTCTAAATAACCCGTACAGGTTATGTAGAACTAAAACCATTATTTTTAGTTTTACAAAACCCGTACGAGTTATGTAAAACAAAAAACATTTTTTTTGTGTGGGCTCTCCCCCTCCCCGATGGAATTTGATCTTTGTGGCTACACTTGACCATTGGAGGTCAACCTAATCAGTAATTTACCTAAGGAGCCCTATATAAAGAAATCCTATCAATTCATTTTAGATCTAAGAAGCAATATAAGATGTCATACCTAGCACTTGTACATTCAAGCATTCATCATCAAGCATTTGCAAAGATATAAGGCAATATTTCATCCTTCAAACATTATGGAGCGAAGTTACATCAATTTTCATGCAATCATGTGTGTTTGATTAGGTCTGTCATGTTCATGTGTTTTCATGCATTTGCAATTACATTTAAAGAGCATTGCATCATCATATTTCTATCAATCATTGCAAATCTGAGATATATCTCCTAGCATTTACTTCAATATTTATATTATTCAATTTAGGGTTAATTCCTAAACCAAGGTCTGACCGAAGGCAAACCCCTATCCATTACCCTTTCTTCTCTCTTACTATGTGCAGGGAATTAACTTGAGAGCTATACTCAAAGATTTTGATAGAGTTGACGATGATGAACAAGTTTAGCTTTCGATGGAGTGAAAATATGAGAACCAAGGCAAATCTCTACTACTTGTCCTAGAAAATCAACTAAAGCTTTTGGTGGTAGGTTTTGAATCTCTTCTTTTGCCCATAACCCTATCTGTGGCTCTGTTGGACATTTGTAGCATTATATTTTCATCAATTTACTTCAATTATCCCTTGTCTTGCTTTAATTTCAAAATTCACATCCAAATTTCAACTAGAAAGAGGGGGAAAACTAAAAAATAGTGAACCTAATCAGAATTTTAGTCCTTTTCCTATTTGGATTGTGGCTAGATCTATTGGATTCATTCATCTTTCAATGTATTGGTTCCTTAAGTAATATTAGTGATTAAATTATCTTATTTGATGAAACCCTAATTTTACACTCATTACATTTTGGTGAACCCGACGCTTCCTACATTACATTAATTCTAATTTTCAAATCTGATTTGGAGTGCTTTTATAATGGAATTTACTAAATCTGATTGGTTTGTTATTTCACACATGATTACATTATTTCTTAATTACATGTATCGAAGTCATGTGTTGGGTGATGGTTTCTTTCACTTTACATTACTTATTTTCATCCATAGTACTCTTGTATATTGCATCTTTAGATTTTTAAAGATAGTTCCTACATGCAAATCATCTCTCAAAGCTTTTATCCATATGGTATGTTGTTTTATGATGATACTTTTAAGAAAAATAATTACATATGTAGATCACATAAAAGCTTTCATACATAATGATAATCCTAGAAATGACAATGAAAAAGCTAACACGTGTACCTTTCCTCGAGTATCTCATGTGAATGAGGAGAGTCAATACTCCTATCAATGATCTTCATTATGAGAAAAATCAATGAAGATAAACATGACACCATCTTCTTCTCATGTGAATACTCTAGTATAGGGGGGGAAAGACCAAAATGTTAGTGTATCAATCTCTTTAGATCCTCCTTATTCTCCTAGAGCTTATCTTAATCATCAACATATTTGTAGGGAAGATGATGTTATATATTTTATTCATGACCTATCTCCTCACATAGAATTAAGTAAAGATGAAGCTTTATATGATAAGAATCCTACTTCCCAACCTATCAAAGAGAACATGAATGATGATAGAAAGGATAATTTCTCCACAAGGGATGTCCCTTCCACATCTACTTACCCCTTTAACTCCTCTATGTTTCCTTACACTAAAATTTTAAAGAAATTCATGATAATGGTCCTTCTTCTTCACAATTGACAAATTCTTATAGGATTGGTTATGATATAATCTCAAAACAAGGTAATAGGGGACAAGGACTCGAAAAATATGAACAAGGAATCAAAGTCCCTATAAACCCTCCTTCCCAAGCTAGCATTGGAGGTCGAGGACATCCTCATTATTCACCTATAGATGATCTTAAATTTCAAAGGCTTAGGGATTATTTTTTTAAACATAAACTATATCGTTCATCTAAATGTGCTTCTTCATCAAATAATCCTTTATGCACATTTCATCAAACTAATGATCATTATACAAATAAATGTCTTGATTTTCAAAATGAAATACAAGGACTCATTGATAATGGAACTCTCAAAATACTAGAAAATAATCCTTCTCCTTATAGCACACCTTGTCCTACATTTCAAGAGACAATACCTACCCAAGATATCAATAATCAAGATAAATTAACTACAAGAATCTTTTGGAGATTGAATTATGATAAGAATGTTTTTTTAATAAGAATGTTGTTTTTCCTTTCATGAGATATAAGAATAAGAATAAAGAAGGTGATGAGTATTCTCTTTTTCATCATATTTATTCTCATTCTCTTGGAAATTGTAAATATTTTAAAGAATTTGTTCAAAACCAATATGATCAAGCTCGCATAACTCTTACAATTGATCTTGAAGGTTTTCTTGGTGAAGAGGTAGTGCCTTAGCATTCCAGCAACTTTATTATGTTGCTGCTCACCCTATGGAACTAGTAGTTTAACATTATTGGGTTCTCTTTGTCATATGAGGGTATACATATTCATTTCCAATCATACTTGGACAGCAACATAATTTATCCTTGTCTCCTTGCTTGTGGGGCAATAATAGTATATTCAATTCTCTCTCCTTTAAAAGATTTCCTCTTCTTTTGAGTTGTATTTTGCATATCTTGATGTATTTTCTCACATTGAATTTCCCTTCATGTGAGTACATGTGTGTTCCTTGCTTGGGACCTTTTATTTGCTTGAAGTTTTACATCTTTTATGTATAATCTCTCTTTAGAGGTTGTGTAATCCTTCTCTTTGTCCCTATGCTTGGGGGCCATTGATTTCTGTTATCTTTCTAAGGATCCAATTTTCCTTTATTGTGCAGTGTTTGCTTGTGACACAATGATGTTCCTTGTGTGAATTTGTTTGTTTGCTCAAGGATTCTCTCTTATGAGTTAATAATTTCCCATGTTTCATATACAATTTGAGACATATTTGAATGAATAAATTGTTTAATTTAGGTTTTAAGTATTTATTACCATCTAGATTCAATGATTACTTTCCTTTCTTTCTTTGTACCAAGACCTTTGACCTACTTCATAGCACTAGACAATATAAATCAATTCCATCTTATAGGCATATTTCTTGTTCCCTATTATGTCTTTTCATACCCTGTTTGCTAGTCATGTTTCCATCCATGTTTGCTAATCTAGTGATCATGCAAACCCATTTGACAAGTCTTAACATGAGTGTCATCAACTTGCTTTGACGATGCTTGGAAATCATCAAATAGGTTGAATAAACCAATTGAACTTGTTTTTTTAATCAGTTAAACCAATTGAACTTGTTATTTTTTATTTTAATATTTTTTGACAGTTTTATCACATATTTAACTAAACCAATTGACCTAGTTATTTTAATTTTTTAATGAGTGTTATCACGTATTTAACTACACATCAAGTATGGTTAAATCATTTTAGCATTGTTTCCTGATATTTGCTAATATGGCATGTCAAAAATGTGATACGAATGTAGCTTATTCAACTTGGAAACATTTCTCATAACCCATTTTATACGTCAAAAGTTAAAAGAAAGATTTCACCCTTTCACTTGTTTTCAGCTACTTGCACGTAAATTGATTTGTTGTGGAAACATGGGCATTGTCTAGAATATAGTGATGCAGATATTTTCTAATTACAGACATACTTCAAACAATTTCATCGACCCATGTGATCGATTCCCTCTTTTTCGCACAATCATTGTTATTCTCTCCCTGATGACCTTGCACAATTAGACAGTTAAGCGAGAAGCATGCACTTGCACTAATATAAACTGTGAAAATATTATGTCTCTAAATGAATTTTTATTTCTTGTTTATTAGAAAGTGTAATGTAATTATTCCCTTTTAATATTTTAATCCAATGATCAGTGCATCCAATGTATACCTACAACTCACAGCACTGCTTCTGGTTCAATAATTCTGTATAGCAGTGCTTCAAAATATATGACTCTAATTCAGCGATTTTCATGAGTTCCTCAAACACAATACTAACAAGCTGCTTATTTCATAAATAATATCCTAATTCACCAATTCCTTCAAAATATCCAGATGCAACTTTCTCTAGTTAATATTCAGAATACTTAAATCAGTTTTTTTATTTTAGGCATAATGAATCCATTTTAAAGTTAATTGATAAATAAAGTAAAATTTAAATTAATAAAGATAATTAAATAAAATAAGTATGCCTTCCTCAAATTATAATTATTATCCCATCTTCTTGAATTTAAGGAGCAACAAACTCTATCCAAAAAAAATACAGTATTGGCCTTGCGACTGTCTTAAAGGACCAAGAAACTATTATTTAAATTTTAATATTTTTCTTTGATTACTCTATGATTGAACTACATCAATTCTAAGCTCACTTCAAAATTAACATTGTGGTAAAATGCAATTTTGAGGCAAAAAATTGATCTATGGAAATAAGTGTGAACGATGTACCTACTAATGATGGGTACATGATGAATATCTAAGAATATGTATAAATGAAGGTAAGTGAAGGTGGATAAGGATTGGTCCATAAGTCAAACCAAGGACAAGAGTATACGATTTGTTAATATATCATTGAATTTAAGACATTCCATTAGATGTGCATGCAAAAATGACAATTTTGAGGCAAAGAATTAATGTATGAAAGTAAGTGTAAATGATGTTGTATTGGTGACATGTACATGGTGAATATATAAGAATATGTATAAATAAGGATAAGTAAAGGTGGATAAGGATTGGGGCATAAGCCAAACCAAGAACAAGAGTATGTCATTTATTAATATGTCATTAACTTTTAAGACATTTTATTAGATGTGCATTCAAAGTTATGGAAATGCTTAACCAACTTGAAAAATATCTTTAAAAATTATATAATAATTTCTTAAATGTCCTTGGTATGAGTGCTCTATAAAAACCTAAAAAATAATGAGAAAAGGTGCAATAAGTAGTTCCTACTCCATAATTAAAATAAATATTGAGTTTCTTCTACTATTTATTAAAAAGTAGAGGGGAGGGGTAGAACAAAATCCTATATAGAAGTGATATAAAAATAGTCTATACATATGATGTAAACCATTTGTTGAAAACTCAACATGATGTGGTAATATAATAGTAATCCACACAATGTAATTTAACAGTGTTTCAACAATAGAAGCAATGCAAGATTTCACATGCACTATAGTCATGAGGTTATTCATGAGGAAATAATTGATCTTAGGTACTGTTTAATATTAGATCATATTGAAGAAATTTTCACCAAACCCTTCAATAAGAGAAATTCCCTTCATTTGTGAGCTTTTTTGGGGGTGTAGTAGGTGTCCACTTTTTGATGGGAGACTTCTTAGTCCTCTTTTTTCTCTCTTTTGGGGGGGTGTTCTATCTTTTTTTATGGGGGTGCTTCTTCTATATCTTGAGGGGCTTCTTCTCTTTCAAGGGGAATTTTTTGTACATGGTTACCTCATATGGCCTTGAACTTTCTAGGACCCATCATCTTTTCACCCACCTAAGCTATGCTAAAAGGGGGGTGTTAGTGTTGGTTATTTTCCAATTCCTAGGATTTTCCTATACTTATAATTAAGCTTGATTATGATTAGTTAACCGAGTATTAGTGTGAGTGGTTACAAGGTTTTGACATCTTCCATTGGATTTAAACTTTCCTATTTTAGGCTAATGTTGTGGTATCTTCCCATTGGTTGTATTTCCCACCTCTTGCCTCTCTCATTTTCTATATATACTCACTCCTAGTTATTCTTGGTACTTCATTCTATTGCATTGTTATTGCATTTTGTGGCTTTTTTCTCTTGCATTTTTCTAATGCTATTGTTCTTTTACAACATTTTCATTTTTCTCTTGGAGACTAACTTTATTCTGTTATTTCGATCTTGTATAATTTAAATTCACAATTTTATTTCTATTCATTTGCACTAGGTATTCTAGTTTATTCATCTTTTCAAATTATAATAAAAATAATTCCATGAGCCCCCATGAAACTATGGTACATTTCATTAATGATAAAATTATTGATCCATTTGTAAATATTTAAATGAGGGTTTAGAGAATTTTATGAAGGATATACTATAAGAATTAAAGTCCCAAAGAAACCACCAAAGTAGGTACAACCATAATAAAGCAAATTAGGGATAGGAGAACCTTTTCGAGGTCAAAACGCATACCCACCAAGAATAAACATTCTTAAATTTGATGGTAGATATGTAATTTCATGGATAAGACTCATGGAACAACAATTTAAATTTCACAATATACCAAATAATTTTATGGTTGACATGGCTTTACAATACTTTGAAATAGGGCCTTACCAATGGTACCAAAGAAAGATGAGTGATAGACAAGGACAAATGTTTGGATGTAAATAATTTAGTAAAGAATTAGCAACCTTCTAGATGAACAACCATGTATTGGAAGCTATTTTACCCAACTAAAAAGTTTAAACAATTAAGATATTAAGCTGAATATATAATGTTGAGAATTTGAGATTGTCACTTGAAGCTCCCAAGGTGACACCTTAAAAAAGGCTAAAATTATACATTAATGGACTTAAGGACAAAATTAAACATGATTTTAATTTCTTGAAACCTTTTATAGTTAGGAAAGCTATGTAATAAGCATTGCATATTGATAAACAAAATAATATCAAAGGTGAAACCATGAGAGTAACTAACAAAAAATTGACTAATCCTACAAGCAAAAAACATGGACAAATTCTTAAACCCATGAGAAATAAGAAAGATATCTCCTCAACAAGAGATAGAGAAAAGATAAAAAGGCTTAAGTTGGAATTGTGATAGGGAATGGTCAAAGACTCATAAGTGTTCTAATAGTGAGAAAAGCAATTAATTTGAAGAAGAGGGAGAAGCATATACTAAAGGACCAAATATTAAACCTAAGAATGAAGATTCTAAAGAAAAATAAATCACTACTATCTCCATACATTCATTGAATAGAATAAATGTGCCACAAACACTCAAAATAATTGGTAATATTAAAAATCAAAATTTAAAAGTGTTGGTGGATAGTGGTAGCATACACAAATTTATTGATATAATAATAGCTCATGAGCTCAATTATTTTATTTATCCAATCTCTTATTTTCACGTCATGATAGCCAATAAAAAATAACTGCACATTATGGTGGTAAATGCCATAATATTAAACACCCAATGAAAAATTATCAATTACATTCACAAATGTTTGTTATCCTTATTAAAGGTGTGGATGTAGTTTTGAGTGTACAATACGTTAAAGAATTAGAACAATATCTTTTAATTTCAAGAATTATCAATAGGAGTTTCACTGTTAGAGTAAAATTTAGATCGTATGTTTTCATGAAAAATCCAACATGCTTGAAGAAATAACAACCTCCATCATATAAATTTGAACACAATCAATAATATTATTTAATAAATTACTTGTTAGAAACTAGCATAATTTCCATGTCTCCTCAACTTATAAATGAGAATATGTCTCTAAAAGAAAACTAAATCTAAAGTAGCCACTAATTTTTGGCTTAAAAAATTATAAGAATTTTCTTGCTTCAAGGAATACATCCATTGAATATAAATCATTAGATTTTTCTTTCCCATTTGAAAAAAATTATTGTCGATAAGAAATATCCACAAGAAATTTTATTCCATTACCATCATGCATAGAATTATTAACACTTACACCAAGAATATCTTATTTAAGTGATACCTTAGAAGGAATGTATGGATTAGTCATGAAACCAAAAACTTGAAAAGAAAAATTAAAAAGATCCAATAACAACATTGAATAAAAGAGAGAAACCCAAAAAAAGATACCAGCCAAAAAAAAAAGGAAAATTAAAAATAAACATAGTAACTGAAAAGACTAAGGAAAGAGGCAATGTCTGCACTCACATATAGTGGCATTAAAAGTCATGTGATGTAGTAGTACGATGCTCAAGCCCTCGGTGCTATCTCTTGCTCCACATTGACCCAATCTCTTATTTAACTTTTGTTAACATTGAGATGTTTGTTTTGGTAAAATCAAAATTAAAGAAGTTAAATGATTGAGTTTTTTAATGTATCAAGATGATGAATTCTTCATACATATTATCTATCAGTTTTTTTATATTACATTGAAGAGAATTATTTACATATTCATCCCATATTTAGACCCACCTACCTAGCAAAAGTATTTAGATTTTATGCAACGAAGTACCATGCTTTTAATAAAATGATTTACCTCAACAAAATACCATGCTTTTAATAAAATGGAGAAAATATGTAGTTCTTCTAAGATTTTTCCTTTTATATTTTTGTGTTATTATTTTCTAAAATTCATAATTCATAATACTAGTGCAATTTGTTTAATATAACATTTGAGAATGAAAATCAAAATTTTCTGTACCAATAGGTGTAAGTATTGTTTGTTAGATTAATTTCATTTATTTATCCTCTACATGTTAATAATAGATGGATAATATTGATTGTACTAGCCATATCACTATCTAGAAGACAGATATTGTCCAACATTTTCACATATCAACATTACGAAGAGTTGAGGAACCAAAGAAATGTACTTTAATATATGCCAATTGATAGAGTTTAGATTCATATTCAATATATATGTTACTAGTCATTGGCTACTTGGAAATAAAATAATAATAATATGTTAGAGGTTTGAATTTATAGCAATAAGAGGAAGAAACAATATTGTGAAGTAATTCTTGTGCCACCCACCTTATAGTAAATTGAAAAAAAAATAAAAAAAATTAAATAAATGAAACCATAATATAGCTTTCTAATATCTAATTGCACAACTTATCCACACTTAATGGTGAAGATATTTAGTTGTGCCAAATAAATAATATGTCAATAAGTAAGCAATAACATACACTACTGTCTAAACCATTAAGTTGCAAAAATCTAAGAGAATCTATATAAGAGATCCCGTCATAGAGTAGAAAAAAATAGATAATTAATGTAAGAGCATTGGTAAAAATTTGATGTTCATTTTAAGTGGCACTTTTGCCATCAACATTTAATCGTCATTGAAGATAACATGAAGTATAAAATTTTAAAATATATAAGTTAAAATTGTCTAACTATTAATGAGGACATTTCTTGAACTATCTTGTTTAAAATGGTCAATTTATAATAAATAAAAATTAGATTTTAATTTTATGTAAAACAAACTCTCTTACACAATACTTTGCTCTTTTTTAAATTGAATATATATAATTTTATGAAGTATGAACCATAAATAATTTTAAAGTTTAGAGTTAAAAGAAACATAATTAACATAACATTATACCATTCTTCAAATAATGTTGATGCAACGAAATTATAAAAGTAATATATATCAATAGTACGAAATTTGAAAAAGTCAATAAAATGGATTGCAGTTACACTCTTCTTAAAACGAATTCAAATTAATCAAATTCCTTTCATCTGAGTTTTCTTAACAATCAGAAATCATAAATTATTAAGCAAGTTCATAGTTCCATACATGACAACAATAACTTAATTATTTTGTGGATCTCCTCCTGGATTAAGCTTAGGATTGGTAGGTTGTGCTTCTGCTGCTGCCGCTGCAATAATGAAGATGAAAGCCAAACTGATCATGAAAGCCATGATCAAATTAACCGCTCTGGAGAAATGACGCTCTTTCCTCTGGTACATTTTATTTAATTGTAAATTATTAATATATATGATTTAACATATTCATATATTTGAATTAAATTTAAGAAATATGGTCTTGTTTTATTTTAATATTAAATACTTATATTTTAAAGTAATCAAATTCATATAGCGTAAATTTAATCACAAATTTTTTATCATTTTTTCTTCTCATGGAATTTCCTTCAAATTTTATTGTTGTTTAACATGAACATGAATTCAAACCCTGTGACATAAATTTCCACCATTGTAGACAATATCTAATAAATACTTCTTGTATACACAACACTCGTGTAACTCAAATGAAGCATAAAAGATGTGAAGTATAATGGAAGCTTCGTCCATGACAAAGAAAATAATTGAAAGAGATGTTTAATTTTTTGGATTATTTTTTATCAGCCATTTCCTCCTACTTTTACATAGTTGAGTTCCACCTACATCTTCTTAGACATATGATTAAATAATATAAGCAAATAGACTCAGTCACATATTTGACATGTTTTCCCACACTCTCATTAAGTATATAGTTGTAAATTTAATTTGTTGGGTTTGACAATTTATATTAAGTTCCCTAATTATTTTTTATTATTATTAAGATTGGTTTAGTTTTTTTATTAATTTAGATAAGGTTGTATAGTATGGTTCATGATTTATTGACTTAGGTGCTTCCTTCTATGACTAAAAATTTTGCTAATCTTTTCTTTGGCACACTAACCACTAGCCACCAATATTTTAAGTTATTCAAGTGTGTTATTTCAACCAATATCTATGCTTATCTTTCAAAACTTACAGAAAGTAAATTCCATTAATCTAGTAGTGAAACAAAACATAAATCTCATCCTAAGAATTATGAAGCTTGACTATGAAGTATTAAGTATCATCTACAAATGTACCCTAATTTTCAAATTGTCTCCATAAATCGAATGAAATTCTAGAGAGATTTAGATGTGAATTTTCTAAGAATGTTAGAAATTTCATAGAATGTTTTTTTCATTACCTAAAAAATTAATACTTTTTAATATAATTATAGATTACTTCAAAAATCAGGATTCAAATAAAATTGGATAAAAATTATAATAACTTTAAAATCTACTTATTGGAGTAGGAAATCTAGTTTCAAATACTTAACTTAAATAGAAAAATCATAAAAATTAGTATTCCATTATTAAAAATTCTTGAATTATTATTATATGCATTACACATGGCCTTGAAGAACCATTTCAGCAAGATTACTACAAAGGTAGCCCAAAATAAAAATTGAAAAACTTATTTGGAAGGCACATGTTGTAGCAAGATATTTCATATATTTTTTTTAAAAACCAATGTCGAGGATGTAATTACAACCATCTCAAGAAGTGATCATAATTCAAGAATTTATATCAGAATACCAATGCACATAGACCAATTAGAAACCTTAGAAATCAAACTTTAGCAAGATCATTGTGTCTAATTGTTACCATGCACCGAACATTATAAGAATGGTTTGCAAGTGCTATGTCCAAACAATGATTTAATTAATTCTCTTTAGATATTTGAAATTTTGTGTTTATCTAATTTCATTAATAATTTTATTTTTATATTAAGTGACAATTATGATCTTATATTAGTTATAATCGCACTTATAACGACAAGAGAATATACATTTTTTAGGCTGAATCAACATAAATTCTAATAACTAGTGTGCTACAAGCACAAAATAATCACACATTTTCGATCATTGATCGATGAAGTAATCATAAAAGTTCCTCAACGACCATCTTAAGTAGTCGACAAATTGAACAGTTACAATCCTCAAATCGGCATGACGGTTGGCCACAGCGAAAAACAACCATGAAAAGTGAATCAACCCTGCATATAAAATTCTATTCTGGAGCCGGATAAGGGCAGATAGAGATTTGGGTGACTGCAGAAAAACAGGTTTGAAGTTGCTGTACAAGGGTTGCTATAACTAACATAAGCAGAATTTGTTTTGGCAAAGAGATTGTATTGCAGAAGACAACTGCTTCAGACGAAAGCAAAGAGATTAAAAAATGAAAGAAGATCCCTACAGGCCTAATTCTCTTTCTTCTTCACCACTACCGACATCACCATCATTTCAAAACTTCCCTCCTCTCACGTCACCACCACCCTCTCAAAACTCTCCTCCTCCATCGCCACCACCACCACCATCTCAAAACTCCCCTCCTCCCCCACAACCACCACCATCTCATACTTATCTCCTTACATCACCACTATCTCAAAACTCTCCTCCTCCTCAACAGCCATCATCTCATACTTTTCCCCTTATAACATCACCACCATCTCAAAATTTCACTCCTCCACAACTACCACCATCTCATACTTCTCCCCTTACATCACTATCATCTCAAAACTCCCCTCCTCCTCCACAACCACCACCATCTCATACTTCTCCCCTTACATCACCCCCATATTATCAATCCCCACATACAAATTCAGACCTAAAAAGTGACCCCTCTCCATCTGCCTCCATGGGAAGCACTCATTCACAACTTTGCACCTCACTCCACCCTTGTCTTCGAAACGGACCCCTCCTTGAATCACACAAAGTTGTGGAGATGTGGGAAAGCTTTATACAAAAGAGTATAGAACATGATTTCACACAAGATTTAGCTCACTCAAATACAGGTTACAGCCAGAGTTTTGATGCCAATAGCAAGCGTTTTTATGAGAGTTGTTTGGAGTTGTTAGAACACATGCCCTCACCTCCAACACCTATTCCACCTTCAGTCATGCAGAAGATCAAAGGCCTTCCAAGATTCTTGGAATTTGCTAGGAAAGGGCGGTCGTTGATCATGGAAAGAGTTAGAAAGTCAGTGCCAACAGATGCAGCTCATTCTCAAGGTTCCGAAGAAGTTAACAGTTATTCATACGAGAGTGAAAGTATCGCGAATTTATTAGATCCCAACAAACTGAACCACTTCTGTGACATGGTGGCAGAGATGTCAGAGTTCCTGGAAATGAATACAAGTGGCTCGGCCACCTCTTAATCATCTCATCCTAATTAACCCATATTCTTGTTACCCCAAACCCTAGGAGAAATATAGAGACTACTGCTAAAAAGATTGCAAAATATGGCAGATGCAGTTAGAGAAAACAGATGATAATGAAAATTTTGATTATTATTAATGTATTGAAAGGTATTATGAGGAGAGATTATTTAGCTATTAAATTGGTTTCAAACATCTATTGAAATGTATAGTTGAGTATTTTGTATTTTTTTTTTTTTTTTTTTTTATTTGTTTTGTATAATTGAATTATGAATTAATAGAGGGGTTTTTTTTTTGGAGTGATATCAAATTTGGAATGGTTTAGCAGCTTGATATTGGAGCATATGAAATGTATTTTGAAACTTCTTCCGCTAAGAGTCAAGGATTGATGGGTATTTAGTTGGTAGGGGTACAATATTGACCTCATCCCTTATAGTGTCGTGGTCTTCAACTTAGGAACACTTGATCCTTGGTGGGTTCTTTCAAAAACATTTTAACTTCATCACAATCCAAAGATCCATCACATTCTCATTTACACCTTGATTATAGTACATTATTGATGAAACTAACCTACAATCCTATATTGACTTGAATGTGTTCCATGAAAAGATAAGAGAGATAAGAAAAGAACCCATAGAATAGGTAGTTAAAGAGTAGAAACATTTTAAGGTGTTTTCATTAATGGAGTGAAAAAAGGATTAGCTATGAATTGATCATGAAAGGAATAATTAATGCACATTTATCTATAAAGTATTCGATGTGTCTCTTAGGATCACTTATCTAATTAAACACAACCATATATCAATATCTAGCATGATGAAATGTGGTTCTTCTGCATAATTTATTATAGCCAAATATATCATTTTCTGGAGGAGGTTTAAAGTTTCAATATATCAATATATAGCATGATGAAACATTCGGTGAAAACCACGGTGACAACATGGTAAGAAGGTTGAACACTTGAGACATAATTTCATGGTCAATTCTGACAAATATTAATCCACTAGAAGTTCATATTTCATGGGGTTCAAGGTGGTAGTGGTTGGCACAAATGACAATTAACACAGGATAGGAAATGACATGTGGGAAACCACGGGCTTCAAGGATACCACTTTCTACAACTTTATTGGCAATGCGAGAGACATACTCTTCTATCATTCTTCTTAGAATGCGATACAAACTTACATCACCTAGATCTATGTCTATTACATTGTCTAGACTATTTTCTATATTGGGAGACATGGAGGAAACAAGGGTTTGAAACTGGTGGTATAAAAAGCAATTTATGAAAGGCACTGCAACACTAGTTGGCAATGGATGATTATATACTATAGTTTCACCAAATAAACTCATGATAAAATTCCCAATTTACGAAATTGGACAAAATTCTTAAAAAAAATTCACTCCCAATTAAAAAGAAATATGAAATGAAAGAAATCTTTAAATGTAACTTGATTCTTGGTGTACCTCAAGAACTTTAAGCTTCTTTTTGCTATCTCTTTAAGACAAAATAAATTTTTTGAAGTGATATCACCCTTTTTAAGAAGGGGAATTAAATTCATTTAATTTTGATGGCATGAGTGCCTTCATTTTGTTTCAAAACCCGTGCCAAAATTCTTGCATTTATGTTGTCACTTATGTTGGAATGACCGCTGCCGTTACACCAAAAACTCGAGCTGTTAGTGAACGGGAGAGCACCTAGAATTAAGAATCCATGAGAGGCAGGAGAAAGCCATGTCACGAATCCACAAGAGGTGTTGACCCGCCAAACGGCCAACAACTTAACAAATCATTAATGCCTTGTACTTGAATGTACGATGGAATCGTGGCTCCTTAGAGGATGAGAAATCTCTTTAAGACAGGATGTCGGTAACTTTTTGAATTCTCAAACCATAACTAACAAGGATTACTAAGGATCAGAAACCTTTTGACATGCCAAGTTTGGAAAGACAAGATTGACACTCAAGAGACTAATATCAAGATATACTAAAGCATATTCGGATGGTCAACGAACTTAAGAACTCATGAACCACATAAATGAAGGAGTACAAAGTTGCAAAACACACACAATTAACTGACACAGATTTCTTTAGCACACATCATCATCAACAACAATAAGGACTTAAGAACATAGAGCAATTGGGCAATCGGCAGTTTTATGAACTTTCGCACCATGAGCACTAGATTCAAAGACTCAAAGGTTTGGCAACTAGGTTACAACAGTTGGGAAAAAGGGCAACTACGAAACATGACTTAGTGGCCAAATGAAGGTGGGTACGTGGTAAGGGACATAATTCAAAACAAAACTTGTGTTCCAAATAGGGGATCAAAAAATTTAAAATTTAAGGTAACACCTTGCTTTCTAAATTTGTTGTCATAGAGGAGGACTGTGTCTCCAGGTTTGAATTGCTTTGTTCTTAATTTATGTTCATCCAAGCTTTTTATCTTTTTCTTTCTGTTAGGAGGTACCCTTCTACAATCGGTCTATCTTTCTCTAACTTTATTAGTTTCTCAAACTGTCATTCTTTAATAGATTCATCTTCAATAAGTTATATTGTGAGTGATGTCCAGAGGTTTCTTGATAATGCAATTGATGGGCAGTGTAGCTTCTATGTCATATACTAGTTCAAAGGGTGAATGTGCACTAGCCCACTTGTAGGTGGTCTGGTATGCCCAAAGTACTGTCAATATCTTAAAATCCTTGTCTATCCTATTTATATTAAACATTTTGGTCAAACTGGTTCCTAAGATTTTGTTTAATGCTTCATTAGACCATAAGCTTGTGGATGGTAAGGGGTAGTCTAGTTAAGTGAAATCATGGAGTTAGACAAAAGCTCCTTGATAGTTTTATCGACAAAATTATTCCCTTGGCCACTTGTTATACTTATGGGACACCCAAATTGAGGGATTATATTTTTGAAGAGAAATTTAGTTGTTCTATATGTTGTGTAGTCCTTAGTGGCTTCAGCCTCTACCTATTAACATAAGTATTCCACTCCAATGATGATGAATCTTACTTTGGATGCTTTAGCCAGAGGGTCAATTGGTTTAATGACAACAAATACCTATTTTTTGAATGGCTTTTGTGAAAGAACTAGTTGTGAGGGCATTTCATCTTAGGCTATAGGTCACCATACTCTTTGGAAAATATCGTGTGTTTTGGTATACTTCTTGCAGTCCTTGTATATGGTTAGCAACCATAATCTGGAAAGTAGGATTTTCTGAGCTGTAGCATCTCCATTGTAATGTCCTCTTGTTATTCCTTCATGTGCCACCTTTAGAATGTTTTCTCATTCCTGTGTATAGACCACTCTTCATAGGATATCGTCCCTTCCTCTTTTGTAGGGTGCTCCCCTAATAAGTCTAAATAGTAAAGATTTTATTAATAGTACCTATTTATCATTAGCAGACTTATCTGGGAGATAGCTCTCAGTTGAAAGGATTTATGCCACATCACGTAAGTCTTTGGGTACTATTGTAATCTAGTATAGGTATGTCCCTAGTAATCTCTCTTCATCAATAACATCTAGATCTTTTACAGTATCTATTCGAGGCAAATAATCTATACCTTGGTTGTTTCTTCTGGGTTTCATCATTATGTTAAAATTGAACTCTTGGAATAGTAGGAGCCATATGCATATTTGCCCTTGTATCACCAGTTTGTTTGGAAGAAATTTTAGGGGTTCATGGTCAATGTAAAAAGTGAATGGAGTAGATAATAAGTAATGCAAATATTTATGTAAGGCGTAGACCACGACCAAGACTTCGCTCTCTGTGGTGATGCAGTTTCTTTATGCTTTGGATAATTTTTAGGTAGCAAAGGCTATTGGGTGATCCTCATTTCGATGCCTATCGTTATGCTAGAGGCATCTACGTGTATGTGAAGTTGTACAGTCCAATTTAGAAAGATTAGTATAAGAGCTACTACTATCTTTAGTAGTTCATCCAATGGTGCAACTATTTTTGCATACCTTTGATAAATTTTGTACTGTTACAATCGTTGTCACCAAGGAATGTTTTGACTTATGGGGTTGTCTTAAGAGGTGGGAGATTCATGATAAGTGCAACTTTTCATTAGGTCCACCATTAGACCTTTACATATGATGTGTCTTAGTAATGTTCCGAATAGGGCTGCAAAAAAACATTTGTTTAAGTTCAGTGAAATTTGCATGTTTCTACACTTTTCCAACATTGCCCGGAGTGATTTCACATGGTCTTTGACTAAGGCATACACTATCTAGTCATCTAAATATACCTCCAGGAAGTCATGAATGAAATCTTTAAATGTGTTTACCATAATTCGATTGAATAATACCAAAGCATTTTTTAGCCCAAATTGCATTACGATGTACATAAATGACCCATTCTCTAGCAAAAGTGGCCTTAGGCTAATATTCTTCTCTTATATGGATTTGATGATATCTAGAAAATGCATCTATAAATGAATAAATTTGTCTCTGAGCAACTAATTCAAGTGTTTCCTTAGTAAAAGATATCGGGAAGGGATCATGTACAATCATACCTTATTTAATTCTCAGAAGTCTGCACACACATGTCCATGTCTCATCTTTTTATTCTAAATCACCCATTGAGCTTATCCACTCAAAATTGTTCAATAGTTCTATTACTCCAATTATCATCATATTATCCATTTATTTCTCAATGCTCTTCTTCCTGTTAGGATTCAACTGGTATGGGCATTTTCGAACTAGTTTGGTGCCTTCTTTTAGTTGATTCTTCTTTGATGCCCTTCATTTCAGTGAATTTCTAGGGAAACAATTCTTCATATTTTGTGACAGTGGCTTCATCCCAATAGTCTCCAATCTTCATCATATTTGAACTATCGAATGTCGCAATGTTTTCCTCTCAGATTTTTATAGTTTGGTTATAGTAATGTATCTTGGAGTACTTCTTAAGTTATATTTCTTGTTCTCCTTCTCCTATCTTAATTTTTATCTAAAGATCTACTTCTTCTTCATCCATATGAATTTTATAACATCTATTTTTTAGTAGTTGTACTTGGTTGTCCATCCATTCAACTAGCTTCCATACTCCTTCACTTCATGGTGGTGAGTTGTTTTCTAAAGATTTTTTTTTATGGAACTGGTTTAAAAATACTGTCCTTGATTTTTAATAGGGATTTCTAGAGTTGTTCATTATTTTTCTGGAAGGAAAATGTATGGCTATAATCTACTCATACTATATCCCAATTTTTAGTTTTCACTCTCCTTTCTTGATTAATATATTAGATCTATACTAGTGGTGTGAGGGTCTGTACTTATCCATACAACTTATCAATACTTAATGTTGAAAATATTTAATTGTACCAAATGAATAGAATGTTAACAAATAAGCTATAACATACCCTACTATTTAAACCATTGAGTTGCAAAAATTTAAGATTTTCTATATTTTATCATAAAGAGTAGAAAAAATAGACAATTAATGTAAGAGCATTGATGAAAATTTGATGTAAACCCTTGCCATCAACATTTAATCATAATTGAAAATAACATTAATTATAAATTTTCAAAACATCTAAATTAAATTATCTATCAAGAAAAATTGAAATAGTCAATTTATAATAAAAAAAAAATTACATTTTAATTTTAAATAAAACAAACCCTCTTACAATAGTATTTATTTTTATTTTTTTTAAAAAAGAGTTAACTAAGATATGTAGCATAGAACCATAAATAATTTTAAAATTTATAGTAAAAAGAAACATAACATTATACCATTTTTCAAATGATATTGATGCAAGGAAAACCCACCTTAAAGCCATTTTTTTCATGTCCAAATGTATAGTTTTAATATGACGATGGATCGAAAATTGTCATAGAAGACATTACACCCACCTTTGATGTATAGAATGCAGCTTTGCACACATAACAAGTATTCAACGCAACTATTTCAACAATTCCATTTTATACATATTTTGCAACCAGAGTACTAGTGTCTCCTACGCCGAGCTATGCCTCCATATTTTGGAGACATGCTTATCGATGACTTCAAATAAGCTATATTTAGTCTCGTGGACGTTAAAATAATTTTTTCTTTCTTTTTCAATATTTAGAATTTTTTTATTTTTTTTAATATTTAGAAATAAATTTGATCGAGTGCCCATTAAAATACCAATCAACAAACTAAAATGAGAGTGCATAAATTTGTCTTATGACTTTATGAACCATTGGGAATTATGTCTAATATAAATGAGCAATTAGGAACTATCTAGCCTTTATGTGATTTCAGAACTATAGGAGGTTTTAGGAATATTAGGCATGAGAATTTTGAAGATGTTTAATTTTATTTTTTCTTTGAATAAAATATATTCAAACTATTGTGACAGTTTTTAAAATTTAAATAATTTTTTTTTTTGGCTTTTAGCATTAGGGAAAATGTGTAAATATTTTAATGAATTATTTTAATTTTCTAATTTTCTTAGAAGTGATTGATGAATTCACGAATACACAAACAAGGTTTAATATATATATTTTGATTGGGATAATATTTGTTTATACAACCTAACCATATTGTCAATGATGATGCAATGTCATATTGGGTGTTGCAAAATTTAACTTGACACATTTTTATCTAGATAAAGCTATTTTTTTATTAAATTGTGTGTAATTTTTTGTATCAACTTTTCGGATCACACTCTGTGATCCATTATCAGGATAATGAGAGAAACCAAAGTTCCCTCTTTCAAAGAGTTTCAATTAGTGATAAGAGATTTATCTATACTATGGGTTGTGGAAATCTCTTATCACTAACATTTTTGTCTATTAAGTGGAAACATATTTTAGGTGAGTGAAAATTTGTGCTATTGTTTCAAATAATTTTATATATTTGATTTTTTTTAAGTATATCTACACATTGCAATAATTTAAGAAGTTTTTTTATAAATCCATATTGTAAGTGTTAAATGTTTTTAAGTTATCTTTGGACAACTTATCTATTTGATTCAAATACTACCTCATAAATTTATCACATTTTACAACTTGACCCTGTCTCTACATAACAATTAACATGTAGCACACCTAAAAAAATTAATTTGTGCACATACTTATTTTTAAGTGACAAGTTACCTACTACATTTATTAACATGATAGAGGATGAAGACTCAGACTCAATCTTAGATACTCCTCTAGTAGTATTGTACTCTCAAATTAAGGAAAAAAGGAAACTAGCGCTGCATCAGAATCAAGAGGGATTGGAGAAACTAGACTTTGGATATTCCCCTCCTAAGAAGGGTCAGAAATCCCTCATTGAAGCTAGAACCCAAGATGGGGGTGCAGAGAATCAATCAAAACTATCAGATCTTTTGAAAGTGGGGAAGGGAAATCCCCTTCCTGAACAACAATGACAATCCTATCATGGAATGTTAGGGGTCTCAATGCCCCTAACAAATAGAGGGTGATCAAAAGAAGGATTCTTTTGGTCAATGCAGACATCATCTTCTTGCAAGAAACTAAATTGGAGCATAAGCAAGCAGTCTCATTTGGAAGTGGAATTAGTCCCTTGTTTCAGGATTCTCTTTAATTGACAGTGGCTTCAAAAGGGGCCTCTAGAGGCTTAATGATAATCTGGAAGCCTTCCCAAGTCAAAGTTGAGGGTATCGCTTCTAACAGAAATTGGCTTCTTGCCAAAATTACTCATCTTCAGTCAAATACTTCCTTTTTTGTTATAAGCACTTAATGCCCAATGTCCCCACACAAAAAGCCTCTCTTATGGTCCTCTTTAGATGGAGTATTGTATTTTTTGATTGAGGAATCACCCATTTAGGTGGATCCCAACAAGACTTCAATGATTGGATTGAAAGGAATGGTCTATTAGAAATAGATTCAGGAGACACATTCACATGGACAAATAGAAGGAAAGGCTTCAGCAATATAGCAGAAAAAATAGATAGATTCTTCTAGCAAGGTGACTTTGGGCTTTTTCCCTTTACTTTCTTATGCGTTGTTCTCTCTTGCTCAGGATTAGATCACTATCCCATTTTGCTTTCTTTGCTAGGCAATCAGGAAATTTCCAGAGCTCCATTTACATTCAAGAATATGTGGATGAAAGATCCAAAATTTCTAACTCTGATAGAGAATTGGTGGAAGGATGAATTATTTGAAGGACCAAAACTCTTTTTTTTATTGCAAAGCTAAAATTAGTAAAGCAGAAATTGCTCCAATGGAATTCTTAGCACTTCAAAAACATTTTTTCAACAAAAAGATCACTAGAAGAGAGATTGGCAGCTCTAAATGACACGATCATTTTGGTGGGAATGGATCAAGAATCCTTTGATCAAGAAAAGAACCTCCTTTTGGAGTATGAGGATATTCTTTCAAAAGAAGAAATTTTCTGGAAACAAAATTCTAGAGAGAACTGGCTCAAAATGGGGGATAAAAATACCAAGTTTTTCCATAATGTAACAAATCTCAGAAGGAGAAAGAATTGGATATCAAAATTGGAGACAAAGCATAACCAAATCTAAGAGGACCCTGATGAGATAAAGAAAGAGATCACCACCTTTTATTTTAATCTATTAAATAACACAAAAGGATCTCAATTGCCTGAACAAAAAAAGTTTTTGGAAGCGATCCCTAAGATCATAACAGACAAGCAGAGCCAGAAACTAAATGAGAGAATCAAGTTGGAGAAAGTATTTCAAGCCCTTAATCAAATTCCCTCTAGTAAGGCTCCTGGCCCGAATGGCTTCCCTATGGATTTCTTCAAGGACTGCTGGCATATATTAGGTCAAGACCTTACAGAAGCACTAGAATGCTCAAGAATATCAGGGAGAATTCTCAAAGAAGTAAATAATATGTTTATGATGTTCATTCCAAAGAAGGAGAAAGCAACAAATCTAGTCGATTTCAGACCCATTTCCCTATGCAATATAGTCTACAAAATTATCTCAAAAGTCATGACGACTAGAATGAAGCCCCTCATGGAAAGTATTATATCAAAAGAATAGATAGGGTTTGTCCCTGACCACTCAATTCTTGATGGGGTAATAATAGCGCAAGAAGCAATCCACACCCTTCAAAGTACAAACAAACTAGGTATGATAATAAAATTAGACATATCAAAAGCTTATGATAGTGTAGATTGGCATTTTCTCTACAAAATCATGCAAGCCTTTTGCTTTGCCAAACAATGGATCAAAAGGGTGTTTGAATGCATCTCAACACCTAAATTTTCAATTCTGAAATGGAAAGCCAGTAGGCTTCTTTCCTTCCACAAGGGGCATCAGATACGGAGATCCTAGATATCTCCTTTCCTCTACATTATAATGGGGGAGGCTTTGGGAAGGGAAATAAAAGCAAGTCATACTAACAACCTTCTAGAGGGAATCAAAGTAACCAAAAATTTTGAAGTTACTCACCAACAGTTTGTAGATGATAATCTTCTCTTGGGGGCAGCAAAAGTTAAGGAAGCAACCCACCTAAACCAGCTATTGGAATCTTATGGAAAGGCCTCAAGACAAATAATAAATAAGGATAAAACTAAAGTTTATTTTTTCTCCACTTGAAATCTACTATAGGCCAAGATCCTTAGAATTCTAGATTGCAGAGAAGGATCTCTCCCATGCATACATTTGGGCATCCCAATAGACCGAGGTCTAAGGAACACTAAATTTTGGGATCCCTTAAAGTTCAAAGTGGAACATAATTCAAACTCTTAGAAGGGAAAGTCACTCCCTTGGGCTGGAAGGCTAGTGATGATTCAAGCAATGGTTTTGGCCCTACCTATTTATCTATTATCCATCTTATCCCTATCAGCTAGTGCTAACTCCTTTATAATTAAGAAGATGAGAAATTTATTTTGGAAAAACACTGAGGAAAAGCACAAAATTTCCTTAATTACTTGGGATAAAATAATCAAACCCAAGACAATGGGGGGCTTAGGCATCAAGGATATTAAATTACAAAACAAAACCCTAGGGGCCAAACTAGTCTGGAAGTTCATAAATAATGCTAATACTGCATGGGTCAGAATGTTGGCAACTAAGTATTTATCAGATCAGGATCCTCTCAACCTTCTTAGAACAGGAAATTTTCTTAAGGGATCTAGAACTTGGAACTTTATCATCTCCCACAGAAATTTGGTTTTAGAATCAATCACATGGGATATTATGATGGATCATCTAGTCTCTTCTAGGAGGACTCTTGGGGTGGTTATCCATCTATTGCTAACTCCCTCAATATTCCTATAACAGAGCATTGGTTTAAACAACATTGGGGTGTTTGAGTTAGAGACTATTTGGTAGAGGTTGGCACATCGAATATTCAAAGTTGGAGGTGGAAATCAATGGAAGGTTGCCAATCCCAGGGGAAGATCTAGACCAACTCTTAGAATAGCTAAAAGCAAGAAATATCAATCCTAGAAGAGGAGTAGACACTTTAATTTGGGCATCCTCCAAAATAGGGCAATATAACTCTAAAGATGGCTACAAAGTTCTAGTCAGTAATTCAGAGTAGGACAAGCAAGACATTCGGATTAAGTTGTTTTGGAGTTCCAAAATCATTCCAAAAGCAAGGATTTTCACATGGCTAGCCTATCAAAAAAAAATCCTGACTGCAAAAAAGTTTACAAAAATGGGGTATGAAGGACCATCAAGGTACATTATGTGTAAAGCCTAGGCAGAGACAATGGACCACCTCCTACTGAATTGCCCCTTTGCTTCCAAATGTTGGCGTTGGCTTTGTGCTAAACTGGGGTGGATCACAACCCTCCCGAATGACATAAAATCCCTATTTCAAAGTTGGCCTATCCCAGTTAAGGAGAGCACCTTGAGTCAAATCATGGAGGTGTCCCCATCGTGCTTATCTGGGAAATCTGGAAAGAAACGAACCGCAGACTATTTGAAGACAAAGCCAATTTAATTAGCAATAGTGGACACAATAAATTGCAAAATAGCTTTCTCCTTGGAACCGCCCAAATTTTTCTCTTCATGGGATGAAAGCATCAGGAAAAACTAGCAAGGAATCAGGATTCCTTCATCTTTTGGGAAAAAAAACAACTCCAAAAAGGATGCTACCTGGACCCCTCCAAAGCTTGATTGGCTAAAATTAAACTTTGATGGTGCCTCTAGAGGCAACCCAGGCCCCTCAAGCATAGGATATGTAATCAGAGATCACTCAGGATCAATCATAGGGAAAATGGAAAAGTCGATTCCACCTGACACTAACAATATAGCAGAAATCAAAGCATTATAGCTAGGATTGATGGATTGCATCAAGCATGGTTTAAGAAACATTATAGTGGAGGAAGACTCAGAGATAGCAATAAATGCAATTAAGAGGAAAAAACCCCAAATTGGAGGCTACGGGAAATTCTAGATAATAAAATAGAAAATTTGGTTAGAATAGAGCATTATGAAGGTAAGCATATCTATAGAGAAGCAAATTCAGTGGCAGGTGACCTTTCAAAATTAGCAGCTTAGGGAACCTTCATTCATTGGTGGGATCAGGGAGCTCAGTAACTTGGTCTAGCAGATCAAGTTAATCAGCAGGAATATTTCCCTTGAGTCTATTGAGTGTAAGAGATGAATTTTAGAGAAGTGAGAAAAACTAGTAAAAATCACCTCCTAATTCAAAGAAAATGTCTAATGTCTATCTTTGGTAGTCTAGTGGGAAACGACTATTTCTTTTTTCAAATAAAACTTCACTTTTCTTCGGGAAAATAGCAGGCCCAGACCGAGTGATGTCATCTAAATGCATTCTCAATTAAGCCTCTTCTTTTCTCCACTTCTTGACATCTAGCTGGCAAGAGCCGTCATTTCGGACTCAAGATTTGCATTGTCTATAGGATAGCCATCTTAACTGAGCCAGGGATATTTGGCTTGTCTGGGACAAATATACTCTGCCACCTTAGCTGGTGAATTTAATGCAAAGCTACTCCTCATAATTAGGTGTTAAAGAGTGCACCCAACAATCTTTCCTTGGCGTATTCTGCAAGTCATTATCATTCCTATCCTACCAAAATCATCCCAAAGTTTAATCTGCTTCATCCTTCTCATCTGAATTCACTGCAATTGCCAACCATGTTGACAGAGGCTTCGTATGGGTTTATTATGAGTGTCTATCCAAGGCCTACTTCTTGCTTTGGATCAGACACCCCCATTTGCCTCTTGGCTTTGACATGTCAAGTATCCTTCAGAAGAATTACAGATGTGAGACTAAAGCGCCTCCTTCTCCACTCAGAGTCTCTAGTTATCTTGGCGGTAAAAATGATTCTAGGAAGTGGGCATTTGAATAGGGAGGAGTATCCTTGAGACAATACTAGTATATCATCCAGGTTCATTTCTTCTCTGATGGACTTAAAATTAGCCAAGAAAGTTGTATGGAGCCTCACCAAGAAACTATTTCTAGATGAAATCCTTCAAGAATTCCAATAAATTCTTAACAAGGCACTCCATGAATCAGGGGCTCCTCAACCAAGTGAGAGGATTTTTTTCAATGCCCATGGCGAGCTCATTAAGTATTACCCCTTCATATTAGACCTGAAAGGGAAGGACCTGGACAAACATAGAGTTTTAGCTGGAGTAGGTCTCAGATATCTCAAGTGGTGGTTCTTAGGGGAAAATCTGGAAGACCAGGGTAGAGAGGAAGACCTCTTTCAATTTGCAAGACTAAATGGAATCCTGCCTTTGAAAGCCAAAGATAAGAAGCTCCAGGTCGAATAGGATTGTCGGGGTGGTGTCAGAAGGGGTCGTCGTGGGTCTAGTCATGGTCGTGGCTGCCCTCCAGGTAGAGGTCATGGGAGATCAAGAAATTCTTGTTCTCCAACCAAACCCTTGAATGAAATTGCAAGCTAGCTTTTCTTAATTTGGTTTTGTTTAAAGACATTTCATTGCTTATCTCTAGAGTTTGGTAATAGTTAATTTTTTGGCTACATAATCATGGTTAAAATCTCTATTATTTTGGCAGTTGAGAATCTACTATTCAAACTTTCTATAGATTATATGATCCTAGACTACATAAACTTGTTAGATTTTGGAATGATAGATTATGATGCTTATGGTTTTCTATTTGCTTGGAAACCCTCTTTCTCGAAAGTGTTGAGGATGGTTTTAGAAGCATTCAATAAGATTTTTTGATCCTTCATCAATCAGCTATGTTAATACTATAATTATACATAATTAATACAAAACTTGGCTCTGCCTTTACCAATTAAAAAAAAACATGAATGCTACTATGCATGTAAACATTGATATATCAGAATCAACCTTGCACTCAATAGAATGTACATATTTAGACATATGAAAATGTTATGTTATCCAAAGGTAGATGTTAATGTAAACTCCCAATCAAATTGATTTAAATCTAAATTTAATCTTAGTAGATCATTTATAGCACACCTAAAATATATTTTACATTCTAGAAAATTTAAACAATTAATTCAATGGTATACTCATTTGTCCTAAGACTTATAAACTTAACTTAAGAATAACAATTTCAATACTACTACCATTCAAGTAGTACAATTCAAAACAACGGTCAATACTTTTAAAAATAGTCAAAACAATATCAAAGAATTTACTACATTTGCAATACCCATAATACTATATTTCATATAGACAACTAAAGTAATTTAGTTCATTGTGGTTTTCCCATTCTTAAGAAATGAAATTTATATGTAACTTATGATTACTTACCCATGTTCATCTTGACTTTATATCTCAAAATCCATTACTTGAAATCATCTATAGCCACTACCCATACTATTCATTCATTTTATAAGGAAAAAACATTAATACACAAAAGGAAAAAAAATACTATCATTTATGACCAGAGAATTACATTCTACAATTGATAGTGACAAAGACTCGCAACTCAAATCCTAACAAAATAGTTCTATCTAATTCATTAAGTTTTTGTTATCTTTAACTACTAAATTAATGATAAAATCTAACAAAACTTATTAAATGCATTTCTATCAATCACTTAATTCTTATAATCATAATTACATCATTACCATCAAATCGAACCACATTCATCAAATGACCAACAAAATGTACTTTGTTTAAATGAATTAACACTATAGCTCATTATGGGGGTTTGATAGTTTATTGAGTTGTGAAATTCTATGTTATCCAATTGATATATGTGTGTATACAATTACTCCTTTGTAAATTAATTATGTTGAAAAATTTTATTATATGAGAAGGACAAGTTATTGTTTTAGATCAATGGTTCAAAGTTCACAAAATCGAAGCAACACAATTACAACTATTTGGTTTATTTATTTGTTCTCCTCCTTGTTGGTTGTACATGCAAACTATGAAGAACTTCAAGAAGAATGATGTAATATTGTTGGAAATATATTTTGTATTTTATTTTATATCAAAAAGACACTTTAAACATCTAGGTGTCCAACCTAGTACATTATTGGTGGTGAAAAGATGGCCTCATTGCATTAGTACATGGAGGAAATTTAGTAGTGCATGTATTTGTCTTCATGATTCGGAGGTTGTTTTTATTGTTTTTGGAAGGATGCATAATTGAGTTGAATCCCACTCTTCTCCATTGAGAATTTTTTTTTACAAATAGCATCATTTTCTAAATAGCCTAACAGTTGACCTCGTGTACTACAAAAATGTTTGCAACCGATAGGCCAACAATTTTCCTAATTAACCTTCCACACCTCTTCGATGTACCCAATGCACACCAAGGTGCAATTTCTAGTTTTAATTACACCGAAGGTGTTTCATTATATGAAACGCACCGGTTGACTCTGAACATCGATGGCACAGATTATCTAAGAAGGTCTATAAGACGATTAAAGAAATCGCAACCTTCCAATTTCCATTATTCTAATACATTAGTTTTCTTTGCCAACGTGTGCTTTCTTGAAAACAAAATTACCGACGAATTCCCATAAACGTTGCTTCATGACTGTAACTATTCTATCTCCAAAATGACATGCCTCTATATGATGTCGAAGGCATACCATTCAAGTACGACAAGTCCATGAGAGCGACGTTCCTGGGGCCCATAGATGACATGGAGGAATTTGCGATGGCAATGACATGGATGATGTTGCTGGTTTGCATCTGACGTAAAAGCTTACGCATGGTTAACATTTTCCTAGACATTGTCACCGCGATGCGATGGTTACATCGGGTGAGGTAGTTAACATACCACTGGCCAGGCGGTTTACATTTTCCCTGACCATCAATTTTGATTTTATTTTTTTTAATGGCCACACGGCCATTTTTTTGGCTAAGATTTTTTTTATTGCATCCACGAGTCGACTAGCATCAGTGGTCAAGTGTTATGGGCACATTTTTCAATTAATTTTTTTTAAATTTTGAATGAAAACTAGATTTCACGAAAATTGAAAATATATTTCATCTGGAAGCTGCATCCAGAATGCAGTGGTGGAGGCGAAACAAAATATTCGACAATGTAAATTTATTTCAATCGTGGCATGACAATGTCCCCAATTGAATCACTGAGCGAAGGAGTTGCGCTTCAATTGTAGTTATAGGTATGCATTGTCAAAATATCTTTGGCTCCGAAGGGGAGGACAAAAGCCGACCGCATGCATAACGCGAGTTGTCTGGGTATATTGTTATCGCCTATTAACATGCAGGTTTTTTCATGTGTCGGGAGGAGGTATCGTAGGGCTCACACAAGGGGGTGGTACGATTGAAGATTGTTGTGTAGGGTTATGGCAGCATCGGTAAATTCAAAACCTAATAGATAGCAATAGTTTAATTATTCTTTCGTCACCCCTATGTTTTCAATTGTAATTTTTTATATCATTTTTGTATCACAGAGGTGGTTGTGAGTGTGGCCTCGGGAGGTGTCAAGAGTACAACGATTTGGGTGGAGGCTTAGAAAGCTACAATAATTTGAAACCCTAAGACATTCAATAAATTTTATTTTATTTGTTGTGTCATTTTGTGATCTATGTATGAAAATTAGGCATCATTTTGTAGCATGGTTGTGTCAGGATACCAAGGTTCCCTGTTTGTGGTTTGGCAGAGTGAAGAAGATCTACAAGATTTTAAAGGTATGTATATTTCCATAATTATATGTGTCATTTTTCCATAGTGAGCAGAGCTGTTAAAGATGAAACGCTCATTCTTATACACGCACATTAAAAGCCAGAAATAAATAAATAATTGTCGGCGTGTGTGTGTGTGTGTGTGTGTGTGTGTGTGTGTGTGTGTGTGTGTGTGTGTGTGTGTGTGTGTGTGTGTGTGTGTGTGTGTGTGTGTGTGTGTGTGTGTGTGTGTGTGTGTGTGTGTGTGTGTGTGTGTGTGTGTGTCTGTGTCTATGTCTGTGTCTGTCTGTGTGTCTGTGTGTCTATGTCTGTGTGGATATGTATATTTTGGCTCATTGTTGAAAGGTGTCCAGTTTTTGAAGGCTTGATTGTTGATGGCTCATTGTTGAGGGCTGATTTTGGGAATTTTGTTGAAAACCTTCAAAGTTTGCATTATTTGTTTGCGGTTTGGCATGTGCTAGTATATATATGTCAATATGAAGCAACACACACACACACACACACACACACACACACACACACACACACACACACACACAAACATGTCCTCTACAATACAGAGGAAATGACAGAATAAAATATAGATAAAAGAAACTATGGAAATATTATGATATGTTTCCATTATTCTCAGGTGCTCATTAGATAAAAAAATAAAAACCTAACCCTAGCGGTCTCTAACCCTAATGCAATGGTATGCATCTATTCTGGCTCCGAAACAGGTGAATATTCGACATAGGTTGAAGCTATTATGGCTATATATAGAGGCAAATAAGAAATGCAAACAAACAATGCAAACCCTGGTGATTTTAAACAAAATCCAAACCGAAACAAGAAAAATATGAGGTATAGAGGAAGATTTCAACATACCCCAAGCCGCAACATGACACAGAAAACTGCAGTCCCATAAATCCCCCTTCAACAATGAGCCATAATAGACTCAGGCTACTTCAACAAGGAGCCCTTCAACAATAATGTTTTTGTTCGTGCATTAGTCTTACTTTTTCCACGTTAGGCAGATTAAAAAGGTGACATGTTTGCTATCGTCAAACAAATAGTAAATCAACTCCTAATTGTCAGCAAACATCAAATCAACTCCTAAACAAGAGCAGGTCACGCATAGTCAAAAAATGGTTGCATCAACCAGTCAACAACCTGATTTTGAGGAGTTTGTTTGCACCAAAAGGTAAAGCATAACATGTAAACGAGGTCAAGACCACGTAAAATAAGCTCAATTTGAAATAAAAAATTTTACCTCACTTTCTCTTTCATGTAGCTATTAGGTGCCTACCATTTGTATTTGCATATATACTTATTCTCAAACATGTATGTTGATGCATGTCATTGGTACAATAGGTCATTTTTGGAGCCAAAATAGATGTGTCTCATGTATGTTGATTCATGTCATTGGTACAATCTCATTTTGAAGCCAGAATAGACATGTCTGACACAAGTTGGAAGCACCTAATCTCACTCGAAAACTGCAGAATAAACATATATGCAAATATATGTGGGAGGCTATGTGTATTGTGGCTCGATAGCAGACCTATCATACCAACGACATGCATTGATGGACATTTTTTAGACATGCGTACCATGCCAACTTGTGGTGGTGCTCTCGGACCCATGATATGTGATGTGGAGTTGTTGTTGAGTTCTCGGTTTCACTCCTTAGGGCCCACGCAAAATTATGTGGACATGTCGGAGGATGGTTGCGGCATGCTTCATGGTTACCGTTGGTTTATTGTGTATAACACGCACATTAAAAGCTTGCGAATGAAGGAATCATGTTTATATGACATCCCGGTAGGAAGAAGAGGCCGTGGGCTACAAAACTTGGTACATTTTTTAGAGAAAAGACTAGCACAAAACTCAAGTTACTCTCGTAGCGGGACGTCTCTATTGTGGCTACAAAAAATAGTATGGGGGGACTAACACCCCATGTTTGTGGTAGGTTTTTAATCGTAGGTTTTGTATTTGATGGATTCTTTTGTCTAACACAGTGCTATTAGTTTGTACGATTTGTCTATTTTGGAGCCAGAATAGACACAACCTCTCGGACCATTGTTCATGTACGGTTTGTGATTTGATGTACCTAATAGCAGTAAAGCCAAAGGCTAACACGTGATGCAATTTAAAATTGGAGTTGGAGTTAGTCAATAACAAGGCTCGAGAATAGACAAATGCTACTGCGTGTTAGTGACATGTTATTCAATTGCAGTCGTTGAATGTAAAATATAGTGTAAAACGTGTGACTAAGTTGCATGTTAGTCGGACCATAGCATTGATTTCGAGCCGGAATAGAGGCATTTGTCCTTGAGTGTATAACAACAATACAAATATAGGTGGCTGATATAGATAGCTCTGGCATAGCTCTGGCACTATGGCAAATTGACACATATAATTTAGGTGATATAAAATACTTAGTGGTAGTTTATATTGAATGTTAAACTGTATTTTCATATATGAACATGTAAGTTCCTTTTATGTCTTTTGAAATGCATTTACTGCCCAATGTAGACTACCACTAACATTATTTATCCATGTAGGTTGTTGATTTTCAAGGACTATTGAGCAGTCCCCTGGCAAACGTCCAAACATTCCCAGGTTGCTGCTCTCTCTCCCTTCTTTAATACTAACTACACTGTAATATTTGTCACCTTATTAATAATCTTTGGGCTTGTGCAACTTTTTGAAAGGGTCTTGTTATATATATATATATATATATATATATAGTTTGTTGTATATAGATTTTTATGCGATACAAATGTATGTATAAATTTCAGTTCTTTATCATGTATTATTAATGTCCTTACTTTTACAAAATTTGATAATGATGAAAATGAACAATGCAATTGGCTAATGCCTTATATTATATGATATAGATGCACCATATTAGACAATAAGATATAATTTTCCAACTTGAATGCAGTACGATTGTTATTTATGGATCTTTGAGTCATGAAACTAGTCTTGAATATACGAACCAGAAATCTTGATTCTTGCAAACTATGTGTTATAAATTTGTATATATTCTATTGATTTGCATGAGAGTGTTTATGTTCATCCCAGTGTATTTGTATATCTAGATTATTGATGTTCGTGATGTTTGAGAAGTACATGTGTTCGATGAACCAACTCCAATTTGAAATATTATTTGGGGTTTTGTTTCATATGTCTCTGGTTGGCATGACGAACTCCTCATTTGTCTATCCTTCACAGTGTTTTTTTAATTTTCTTTTCGTAACTTAAGAATACATTTTTAATAAATAATAATATTCCCATATCAACAAAGAGATGGAAGCTTTAGAATAGATACTCATTTCAAAATACACGTGTCTTTGGAATAATGAATTGGAGGTCTCTGTACCCATTAATTATCGTCAAAGACTTTGTTAATGATAATGAATCCCTATGTATTTTTTAACATAGATTGACCATCTTGATTGCTGCACGTTCATTTTACACTGTCGATTTTGTAATTAGCAGCTGCGATTGACTAATCTATCGTTAACACGATGTAGGAAAGGTCCATTTTGGAGCCAAAATAGATGCAGCCGATGTGTTAAGCATATTTTGCATCCTTCTTTATCAATCCTTAACAAAATCTAGTTTTTGTGTTGTATTTTTGATGGGGAGAACACAGGAAGCCTTTTTAATAGTGTTGGCGATGGATCTGTGTAGGGGCAAAAGCGAGACTAGGTTAACATGCCCTAATCCTACCTTTTGACACACATTACGGAATACGAAAGAGCCTAGAGATATCACACAATTGGCTACTTCTTTTTGTGAAAGAGAGAGCCACGGGATATCTATTAGGATTTCTATTCCCTTGTTGAAATTGTAAGATCAAATGATGTAAGTTCAAACCCTAATCCCAAAATGCAAGTATGAACTAATAACAAGATTGCAGAATTGAGATTAAACAATGAATAGCTGTAAATACAAGGATGAAATAAGAATGCAGATGTGTACCCGAAGTCAAAATCGGACTGAAAATGTTCGGGACGGGGGCGCGGGCGCCACTGTCCTGATTCTGTCCCGAAAACTGCACCGAAAACTACTGTTTTGCACTCTGGAACACTGTCGGAAACTGTCGAAAAAGTTGTCTGTCCGGAGGACCAGGGCGCCCAGCGCCTCTGTCCCACGTACCAGGGTACCCAGCGCCCCTGTCCTGGCAAGACCAGGGCGCCCAGTGCCCCTGTCCCAGTCTTCTACTCTGCAATTTGATACAGAGTGCTGTCTCGACCTGTTCTCTCCGGATCTGTATCCTGCAGCGTCGTCCGAGTCCTAAACCTGCACTGATATCTGAAAATAGGATGGGCGGCTATATAGGGTTTTTCCTTAGTCAAACCCCCGCTTCGGTGATTTCCACCTCCACGAATAGCCAAGTTGTTTTGTAAAATGTATTGTGTGTGCAGACCTAGTGTGTGTGCAAGGTCCTAAAATGAAAGAAAGCAAACTAGAGCAACCTAGAAAGTAAACCCTAATTGCTTGTAAGTGACAATGTAAATGCTCTAAATCAAGATGCAAAGTGATCTAAAGCATGAATAAAGGATATATTGAAGCTTATGCAAAGACATGAAAACAACATGAAATCATACCCAACCCTCAAGGGAGGAGTACAAGCCAATCTTCAGTCGGTAATCTCCTATTGTTCTTCAATGTCTTCCAAGCCCTAAGTGAAGGAATGAAATTGATGAATGCTTGATAGAGGGATGTTGAATGTTGTTGAAGTCTTCAAAGATCTGCTCTTTCGCTGCATATGAGGTTCCTGAAAACAAAAATCGGATCCCTTCAAATGAAGAAAGAGAGCTCTTATGTAGGAAACCCTAGATCGTAATTTTGTCTTTTGGCCGACCTAGAGATTGAATTTCCCGCCAATTTCTTGGGGTTAAGCTTTATTTTATGATTGGATTGTGCTCCCAAAATTTCGGGAAAAATGTCCAGGACCATGTGCACTCCGGGCGCCATGATCCCAACAACTTTTCACCAAATTTTCAGGGCCATCGGATATGATGATTTTAGAGAGAATCTCAAAGTTACAAGTGATTTCAAGATGTTTTGACCACGAAACCAAGCCCCCAAGTTCGAAATAGGACTTAATTAGGGTTTTTAATTAAGTGATGTATCGGAGGAACGCTTTAGCAAAAGGGCCCGACTTTATGATGCAAAGGACAATGAAATAGGACCTTAGACCTAATTAATTTGATTAATTAAGTGCTAAAGGAGAAATGCAATGCAAAATGTAAAATGCACTAAGGCGGGTGCTAAACTAGGTGTGAAATTGTACCACCCTAGCAAGTGCGTACAATTTACGACGCTACATTTAGCCCCCACTTTAGCGGTCATATGAGTACTACGTGCATATGCAAGCTAAAGTACAGAAAAGTAAACATTATTTGAAAAAGGATATATCCATAAGTTGTCGGACGAAGCCCCCAGCGGTATCTGCAGTACACAGTTAGGAATTGCACCCTACAAAACACACGTTAGATCACAAAATCACCTAATGCTTACTAAGGAAAGTGATGAAATCTGTGAATTTTCGACTTGCTTATTAGGGAGGTGAAATAGGGTAGCATGTTTACTTACGACAAATTGTGTAAGAGAGTATTGATGAGGGGTGTTCACTAAATAGGCTTCATCAGAGCACTTTTTGGAACATCCCGAGAGTAGGGGAATGAAAATATGATTCCAATGCAACAAACGGCCCGAAAATCGCATCTCCCAAACCCAAGTTATGATAAAATGAATGATAGAGGAAAATTAGGATTTCAAAAGTAAAGATACAGAAATGAAAGTATATACCTTGAAAGTGACATTTGCATTTGTCACTTTGTTGATTTCTGAATACTGTTCATTGCAGCGGAGCCCACATAGCCATCATCATACCTTCACGATGACCGGAGCATCCCACGAGGATTGAGATCCTGCGCCAGGCCGTGATTGACGACGAGCCACTAGACGAGGTGAGTTGACTGAACGTTTGACTTTTGATTTTTTCGCATTTTGACTTTTAGTGATCATATGCGGGCCTTGAATGCTGACCCGGGGCCCACCTAGGGCGCCATGGTCCCTGACAGGGGCGCCATGGTCCCTTCAGGGTGCCATGGTCCCTAACAGGGCACCATGGTCCCAATCAGGGCGCCATGGTCCCAGACAGGGCACCATGGTCCCAATCAGGGCTTGGCGAGGGGTTTCAGGGTTGGCATATGATGTGCGACAGTTTGCATGAGTGATTTTGATGATCGAGTACTGATTACGGTTATGTTTTTGTGTTGCAGGGTCTCCCATACATGAGAGAGCATATGGCGGGACATATTCTTCGCAGTTTGCAAGATCAGATTCCGCGGCTGACTCAGGCAGAGAGAGACACATTATCGATTGTGGCATTGTGGTATGTGATCCTCATGCCAGCCATTCAGTTCCATCATGCGATGCTGATGGCATTGATGGAGCGATGGGATCCTGACACATGCACTTTTCACCTTCCGGTAGGGGAGCTGACGGTTACACTCGAGGATGTGTACCGTATACTTCGTCTTCCTATCAAAGGAGCGACCGTTACATACGCGACCGATCAGTCAGCGGAGGATCATCAGAGAGAGCAGGTGTATTGCATAGGGAGAGTCATGTTGAGCGAGACGAGAGGTCGCATCATGGTCATCTGGCTCTTACATCCTACAGGGGAGGTACCCCTTCTGAGACGCCTTATGATCGCATTATAGCACTAGTTGTCTGCCCTAATGGGCGAGGTACGCACATGCATGGGGGTCTCACATGGTGTATCAGAGCGATGGAGAGACACAGGAGAGTGTATGCCTGGGGTCGGAGTATGCTTGCACATCTCTATCACGACCTTGAGGAGTATGTATTTGGACAAGGTTGCAATTTGATGACATGCACACTTCTGCAGGTGTGGATTTTAGAGCACTTCACATGCACCAGGCCTGTCGGCTTTCTGCTGAGTACGGCTAGCGAGTGACCTAGGGTGTTTGCTTATCCACTTACCAGCGAGTGGAGATTTGGAGATTTGTTATATTGGAGAGTGATATTTGATAGACTAACAGCCGAGGTGACAGTGTGGAGACCCTACCTGCGGATGCATAGATGGGATGGGATGGAGAGACAGTTAGCATGTCTACAGAGGAACCGCCTATTGCAGGGACGATATTCACACATCATAGTCCCATTCTACTTTGATCGAGTACGGAGGCAGTTTGGGCTAGAGCAGTGTGTTCCAGCCGATGTGCCCATCTATACTCGACACTCACGAGTCCTTCCTAAACCTAGAGCAGTAGCAAGACCGACGATAGATGACATCGAGACTACAGATATAGAGGGATCTGATCAGGATGTAGTCACTGATTACTCTGCAGAGCCTGGAGCACAGCGCAGGTACGTCTCATGGTTTATGAGATCATATCCAGGTCCTATCTTTCCACCAGATCATCCGACAGGCCATCCAGGCCCATGGAGACATGGAGACTGAGACGAGGACTAGGGATCCAGGTCAGAGGAGCCAGAGGAGGGAGAGGGTCATGAGGAGGCAGGAGACCCTTATCCATCTACAGGCGATCAGCCCAACGCTGAGGAGGAGGAGGAGGAGGACACAGATAGGGATGAGGATGAGGAGGATGCAGGTGAGGATGCGGATGAGGACGAGGATGAGGATGACGAGGAGGAGGATAGAGATGATGAGGAGGAGTCGGATGCAGCTCCCCACCATTCAGGAGACGATACCATAGCTCTGGATCCTCCTCTTATTCCCCAACAGGGGGAACATGAGGCGATACGGAGACCTGTTCCTAGTACCGTCCAGCCTACACCTGTCGTGCACAGATTAGTCGAGCGAGGGGAGCCTAGTAGATCCCAGTCACAGATGCTACCGTATCATGATCCCTACTGGCGTGAGGGAGACCCAGGTATAGTAAGTTTATATTGATTGATTAATGTTTTGATGAGATAGAATGGTACTAAAAAAAATCTGTTCTACTGCCACAGCTAATGTGCAGGAATGGCATTCCCTGATTCAGCAGGCAGTGACAGACATTTCCATGATAGCACAGATCCCCAGTTCCTCACAGATTGCCTATAGGCCTCAGGGGAACGCGGGTCAGCATGAGGACTTGTTTTCCCCATTCCGAGTACAGGTAGACATATGGAGGGAGAGAGAGAGAGAGAGTCCTATCAGAGGACCTTCAGCGGGCACAGCGAGATCTAGCAGCAGCTCAGGCCGAGGCTACCACCTATCGCGCGATCCTTATGGATAGGGATCGTAGGAGTTCCTCTTGGAGTCACTCATGGTCTGTATCACGCTACACACCCATGGGTCCGCCTTCACGGCCAGATCAGGAGGGAGCATCTAGTCGATACTCTCCAGCCACTAGCCCTAGGGATAGGAGATGATTTTATGATGTAGGAGAGGTCACATTTGGGATGTACAGTGACCTATATTTGTATATGATCCACACATATATATATATGTATATATACATGCTTCTCTTTTGCCTCAAATGTGTTATCTTTAATGCTTAAAACAATGTATATTTTATTTTGATTAAATCTAATACATTTGGTAAATGTACATGTATGTTTAGAATTTAATTTCCATGTGATTGATTTCTCAATGCTCCATGATTAAATTGATACATGTGTGACTTAATTAAAATATTTAATCAAGTACTACATTGATGATAGGAAGAAATATGCATTAAGTCTAAGAATCATATAACTAATGTGATTTAATTTTGAATTTAAACACAACATGATATGATTCTACTTAACACATAAAGACCTTGTATAATATGCTAGCATAATGGAAATGTAAATCTTTTACAACTTACATAAATGAATTCAAGACAAACTATAAAATAAGAAGACACGCTTGTCAAGAACAAAGCAATATAGATTAAACACCATAACATTTAATTCTATTTTGCTCTAATTAGGAGATACTAACAGATTATCCAATGTTGAAGAATTGAAAAGAAGATAGATGAGGAATGAAGAATTAAGCAAAATATCTACGCAAGTGCAAAGCATTGATAGGTTCTTTAAGAGGCGTACCGTCTACATCCGCTATTTTGTAAGCACCTGATCCATAATCCTCAATAATGATATATGGTCCAAGCCAATTAGGACTAAATTTTCCCTTTTCTGCAGGTAAGGCATTCACATTGCGCTGATTCTCATAAAGGACCAAGTCACCTACTGAGAAGGAACGTTGAATAACCTTATCATTATAGCTTTGTTGTAGAGTTTTGTGATACACTTGAATATGCTCAAGAGCATTTATACATTGTTCATCAAGCATCTCAAGCTGTTGAAGTCGTTGTTCTCTATAAGAGTCATCATCTACTATACCTTTGAGAGAAACCCTAAGTGATGGAATCTCTAACTCTAAGGGCATAATAGCGTCAGCACCATAAACAAGATTATAAGGAGTAGTTCCCGTAGCAATTCGTACACTCATTTGGTAAGCCCAAAGAGCATAGATTAGCTGGTTACTCCAATCCTTACCATGCTTGTTCACGGTTTTGCGAAGAATTTGTTCAATTATTTTATTGGATGATTCGGCTTGACCATTTGATTGAGGATAGTATGGTGTAGAAAATCGATGTTTGATATGATACTTCTCGAGGAATTTCTTCACGTCCTTATTCTTAAATGATGTCCCATTGTCTGAGATTATAGTGGAAGGTATCCTGAATCGAGAAATGATGTTTTCTAGAAGAAATTGACAAATCATTTCAGCAGTGGTAGAGCAAAGGGGAATAGCTTCTACCCACTTCGTAAAGTAATCTGTTGTGGTTATAATGAAGGTGTGTCCTTGAGATGAAGGAGGAGAGATTTTACCAATAAGATCCAAACCCCATGTGGAGAAAGGCCAAGAGGCTACTTGAGAACGAAGTTCTTGGGCAGGAGCATGAATCAGATTATTGTGTTGTTGACATTGATGACATTTTTTAACAAATGAAAAGGAATCCTTCTGTATAGTTTGCCAATAGTATCCCATACGAAGCAATCTATGAACCAAGGATTTGCCCCCAAAATGCCCCCCACAGGCACCTGAATGTGCCTCTTCAAGAGCAACGGGGATTTCCGATTTGTTAAGACAATGAAGGAGAAGGCCATCATAACCCCTTCGGTAAAGGACATTAGAAAGAATGATATATCTAGCAGACAGCTTGCGGATTCTAGCCCTAGTGTTCCTATTAGCGGAATCAGGAAAGGTACCATCAGTCAAATATCTTACGATATGCGAGAACCATTCATCTAAGTCTATAAGGTCACAACATGTTATCAGACTAGAATCATCTACAATAGCTGGAGAAATAAGGTTGTGAATAACAAATTTAAGATCAATCGCAGGGTCCTCTAAAGATACAAGAGAAGCCACACATGCCATTGCGTCCGCATGTTGATTATCTTTTCGAGGAACAGGTTCCATGGTATAAGAATCAAATTTTTGTAATAAAGAGATGGCAAGGTCTTTATATTGTGATAATTTGTCTTGTTTTGCTTGATACATTCCTGTTACTTGTCTTATAATCAATTGCGAATCTCCATAGATATGTATGTGTTTTATGTTCAGAGCCAAGGCTGCTTTTATTCCCGCTATAAGAGCCTCATACTCAGCAATGTTATTGGTACACAGGAAATTTAGACGATAGGATAAGGGAATAGATTTCCTTGTAGGAGAAATTAGAACAACACTTGCCCCCGATCCTGTACGACACTTAGAGCCATCAAAGTATAACTCCCAAGTTTCATCTTTCTCTATAGAAAGAATGAAGTCATCAGGAAAAGACTCAGGGTTAGGAAAGGAGAAAGGTGAAGGGGCCTCAACTAAGTGATCGGTCAACGCTTGTCCTTTAATTTCTCTTTGTGAAACAAATTTAAGGTCAAATTTAGTTAACATCATAACCCACTTAGCTAGGCGTCCTGATAAATCAGTTTTAGAGAAAAGATGCTTCAAAGGATCAAACTTTACCATGACGTGGACTTCTGAAATTAAAAGATAATGTCTCAATTTCTGAGTCGCAAACACCAAGGCCAAGCATTGTCTTTCTATCGCAGAATATCGAGTCTCATAATCGAGTAAGGTACGGATTATGTAATAAACCGGACATTCCTTACCATCTTTATCATGTTGTGCCAACAATGCTGCGAGAGCATGAGAAGAAGCAGCTGTATACAGAAGGAAAGGGTTAGAAGGTTTGGCCGGTTGAAGAATAGGAGGACTAGCCAAATACACTTTTAAATCTTCAAATGCTTGCTGACAATCCTCATTCCATTGAAAAGTGATATCCTTTTTAAGAAGTTGAGTAAAAGGAAAGGTACGATCCGCAAGCTGAGACACGAACCTACGAATGGCTTGAATCTTTCCTTGTAAGCTTTTAAGTTGAGACACATTTCTAGGAGGTGGCATGTTGACAATAGCATCTATTTTCTTAGTGTCCACCTCAATCCCACGATGCGAAACTATGAATCCTAATAGTTTTCCACTATCCACACCAAAAACACATTTTCGGGGATTCAAGCGCATGTGATACTTATGAATTCTTTCAAAGATTTGACGAAGGATTTTAACATGATCCATACGAAGAAAGGATTTGGCTAAAATATCATCAACATAATCCTCTAAAATCTTATGCATATAATCATGAAAGATAAGGGTCATCGCTCGTTGATAAGTTGCACCGGGGTTTTTAAGTCCAAAAGGCATCATTATCCAACAAAACGTACCCCAAGGAGTGGTGAAAGCGGTTTTGAATTGATCTTGAGGGTTAATAAAAATTTGATTGTATCCTGAAAAACCATCCATGAAGGATAACAAGGCATGTCCTGTCGTAGAATCAACTATCATGTCAATGTTTGGAAGAGGAAAGTCATCTTTTAAAGAAGCCTTATTTAGATCCCGAAAGTTGGTACACATTCTTATTTTGTTGTCTGGTTTAGCCACAGCGACAATGTTTGAAATCCATGGGGAATAGTCAATAGGGTGGATAAATCCAGCCTCCAATAATTTTTCAATCTCAGCCTTAACAAGCAAAGCCACCTTAGGATTCATTTTTTGAATCTTTTGTTTCACGGGCTTAGCATCAGGAACTAAGACAATATTATGAGTAACAATCTTAGGATCTATACCAGGCATGTCAGAGTATGTCCAAGCAAAGATCTTGGGGAATTCGTGCAATAAATCTTCATATTGTTTTTGTTCCTCTTCATCCAAACATTTCCCAATTTTAATGACTTTCTCTTTATTGCAAGGGTCCATCTTAACATCAGTGGTTTCACTTATGAGAAGATTACTTTGTTGAGGAGTATCCTTTAACTGAGGGAATTCTTTCACAATCTCGTCATTATCAATCTCTTTTCCAAAATAGGCTTCAGTGTTCAAACAATAAGGGAGTCCCCTATTGTGATGATAACGAGGAAGAGTGTCATAGGCTCCCAAGAACTCAGCTAAAGCATCGTCAGTAGGGAAGATATCCAAAGCACAGTCACCCGAAGGATCCCCATCAATATACTCAGGATGTTGTATTCATAGAGATGTAGAGATAGCATTAACACTAATGCATGGTCTTTTAGAAGCTTTAGTATGTTTGCAGGGATTATAGCCAAGTCCAAAGGCATAATTGTGAAAATTAGTCTCTAGAGGAACTCTTATCCCTTGTTCATGAGCACCACAACCTTTTCCATGATACCCATGCTTGGCAAAAATGCGAAAACCACGACCATAACGATCAGCCATTTCAGGAAGAGAAGGTGGTTTTTCATAAGACAAAGAATCAAACTCTTCATAATTAGAAGTGTGAGGAGAAGAAGTTTGAGAAGCGACCACAAAATTATTACTCATAGATTCAGGTAAGGTTGATTGATTTTTAGCTTCTTCCTTCCTTTCAGCTTTAAGCTCTCTAGAAGGAATCTTATATTCACCTACAAAAGTGGGATTAAAATCAAGAGATCCCCAATCATCTTCTTCGAGGATCTTCTCAGGATCAAAATCCTTCTTATGTGTAGTTTCAAGTCAAGAAGAATCTTCTTCAAGAGCTCCAGACTCATCCAAAGAATTTTGATCATCAGAGAGCGAGGATTCATCGATAGGTTTCTTGTTTAAAGAGTCATCACTAGACGAGGATGGCTTAGAAGAACCCCCTTTGGAAGGAGATGTTTGTAGACAAGCTTGAAAATTAGTATCACCTATCAAAGTATATGTCTTATCGTTATAGACAAATTTAACTTGTCTATGCAATGTAGAGGGGACAGCTTGCATGTTGTGAATCCAAGGCCTCCCTAATAACAAGTTATATGTTAAATTTCCCGACATAACATGGATAGGAGTAGGCAAAGCAACAGGCCCCACTGTGAGAGGTAAGGTGATGATACCTAATGAAGTCTTAGCCACATTGTCAAAGCCACGAATGGGACGAGAGTCAGGCTCAATGAGAGATGTATCCACATTCATCTTATGCAATAGATTAATGCTACATACATTAAGGCCAGAGCCATTATCTACTAGTGTTCGTCTTATAGCAGTGTCTTTCATGATAACCACAATCATCAAGGGATCAAATTGTTGTTGAATTTCACTAGTAGGCAACTCATCTTGGGTAAACACAATTTGAGCTTTAGGATTCATCACAGAGTTAACCAAAGATGCTATATTACTAGATGTATTCGGTGGAGGAACATTCAAATCTTTCAAGGCATCTTGTAACATTCCATGATGAGCGGAAGAAGTTTGAATCAAATCCCAAAGGGATATCTTAGCAGGGGTAGCTTTAAGTTGTTCTATGAGATCATATTCCTTACCCATAACTTGCAAAATATGGGGAGCTTGAGGAAGAATTGGTTGAGGATTGGGAAGAGAAACTGGAATAACAGGAGGAGGATTAGGTTGCCTATTATTTCTGGTGTGATAAGTGTGGGCAACCGCATGATAACTCTCTCTAGTTATTTGTTTGGCATAACTATAAGGACTTATAGGTTTTCTTCCTTGTACGGTGATAATTGGTTTATTCGGGGTACGAAAGGAATCATGATCATACCCTCCTTGAACAGTAAGGAGAGGTGATTTTGGAACTTGAAAGCTGGGAGAAGGATAAGCACCTTGGACTTCAAAAAGAGGCTTGTTATGTTCATTCAATTTTATCATGTTAACCAATTTAGAAGTCTTGTTCTTGTTTAAAGATTTCGATAAAGCCACAAAGTCATCAAGAGCATCATCCAACAAAGCATGATCATATCGGTTAAAAGGTTTGTCTTTTGATTCAAAAGGGGACATCTCCTCATAGAGGGGATTATTGAAAACAACCATGTTACTAGATTCATGGGAAGAGTTGATAGGAATGTATCCTTGAGAGGAATCATTCGACTTATCTTTCTCATCACACCAAAATGGCATAGTAACAAGGTTTATGAGTTTTTGGTAAAATGAAGGTTTGGCATCTTTAGGGTTTAAAAACTCATCTAAAACTTCATCTAATTCATCTTGGCTATACTCATAATAATCATCGAAAGCATGAACATTTTGCAAATAAAAATCTGACATTTTGAAATAAAGGTTGCATAAAAATTAAACACACAATGCAAAGAAACACACTCCCCTTTTTTTTTTTTCTTTTTAATGAAAATGAAATGAAAACACACTAAATCTAGATCTAGATCTAACAAATGCAATGCAAGAGGAAGCAATGATAGATTCACGTCGGGTTCACCAAAATGTGTAGGGGAAAAAGCGAGACTAGGTTAACATGCCCTAATCCTACCTTTTGACACACATTACGGAATACGAAAGAGCCTAGAGATATCGCACAATTGGCTACTTCTTTTTGTGAAAGAGAGAGCCACGGGATATCTATTAGGATTTCTATTCCCTTGTTGAAATTGTAAGATCAAATGATGTAAGTTCAAACCCTAATCCCAAAATGCAAGTATGAACTAATAACAAGATTGCAGAATTGAGATTAAACAATGAACAGTTGTAAATACAAGGATGAAATAAGAATGTAGATGTGTACCCGGAGTCAAAATCGGACTGAAAATGTTCGGGATAGGGGCGCAGGCGCCACTGTCCTGATTCTATCCCGAAAACTGCACCGAAAACTACTGTTTTGCACTCTGGAACACTGTCGGAAACTGTCGGAAAAGTTGTCTGTCTGGAGGACCAGGGCGCCTAGCGCCTCTGTCCCAGGGACCAGGGCGCCCAGCGCCCCTGTCCTTCTGCTCTGCAATTTGATACAGAGTGCTGTCTCGACCTGTTCTCTCCGGATCTGTATCCTGTGGCGTCGTCCGAGTCCTGAACCTGCACTGATATCTAAAAATGGGATGGGCGGCTATATAGGGTTTTGCCTTAGTCAAACCCCCGCTTCGGTGATTTCCACCTCCACAAATAGCCAAGTTGTTTTGTTAAATGTATTGTGTGTGCAGACCTAGTGTGTGTGCAAGGTCCTAAAATGCAAGAAAGCAAACTAGAGCAACCTAGAAAGTAAACCCTAATTGCTTGTAAGTGACAATGTAAATGCTCTAAATCAAGATGCAAAGTGATCTAAAGCATGAATAAAGGATATATTGAAGCTTATGCAAAGACATGAAAACAACATGAAATCATACCCAACCCTCAAGGGAGGAGTACAAGCCAATCTTCAGTCGGTAATCTCCTATTGTTCTTCAATGTCTTCCAAGCCCTAAGTGAAGGAATGAAATTGATGAATGCTTGATAGAGGGATGTTGAATGTTGTTGAAGTCTTCAAAGATCTGCTCTTTCGCTGCATATGAGGTTCCTGAAAACAAAAATCGGATCCCTTCAAATGAAGAAAGAGAGCTCTTATGTAGGAAACCCTAGATCGTAATTTCGTCTTTTGGCCGACCTAGAGATTGAATTTCCCACCAATTTCTTGGGGTTAAGCTTTATTTTATGATTGGATTGTGCTCCCAAAATTTTGGGAAAAAATTCTGGGACCATGTGCACTCCGGGCGCCACGGTCCCGACAACTTTTCACCAAATTTTCAGGGCCGTCGAATACGATGATTTTAGAGAGAATCCCGAAGTTACAGGTGATTTCAAGATGTTTTGACCACGAAACCAAGCCCCCAAGTTTGAAATAGGACTTAATTAGGGTTTTTGATTGAGTGATGTATCGGAGGAATAAAATGCAAAGGGCACGCTTTAGCGAAAGGGCCCGACTTTATGATGCAAAGGACAATGAAATAGGACCTTAGACCTAATTAATTTGATTAATTAAGTGCTAAAGGAGAAATGCAATGCAAAATGTAAAATGCACTAAGGCGGGTGCTAAACTAGGTGTGAAATTGTACCACCCTAGCAAGTGCGTACAATTTACGACGCTACAGGATCATAGTCATTATTTTGTTGCAATTACAATGAAATATGTTCTACAGTAGAATGTCATGGATAGTTTATGGCTAAACCATTAGTTGGGTTGTGCATAACACAACGACATGCTGACTTTGTATTGAAATGTGGGAATAACCGATCGTGTGTTGGATGTGTCATTTGTGGTGAATGTGTGGTGTTATTGATAGTGTGAAGAATATGAATTGCATTTTTTTTTGTTTCAGTTCAATCATGTCAATTGCGTTGCGAAAAAGGTTGAGGGAAACTGTTGATCTTGATTATGGGTTACTGGAGCTAAAGGCAGATGACCTCCTGGGACTTGGCCACGTTCGCTTCCCAATGACATGTGACATTGGTCTGCCTATATGCTTAGTAGTTCTAATAGATTATACAACATGTAGTATTTCTTGGTGTTGTCAATGTTTAATGCTCGTGGCTAGAGAACCAATTTGTATACCCAGGAGAGAGTTGGGCTTTCATATGCGGGACTAGTTTGGCATTCATATCTAAAAGATTCAAGAGTTGGGCTTTCACATCTAGGAGTAGTTGAGGATTCAAATCTGAAAGAATTGGGAGTTGGGCTTTCAGATGTGCGACCAGTTGGAGATTCAAATCTGAAAGATTTAGGAGCTAGGCTTTCTCATCTAGGACTAGTTGAGGATTCGAATCTGAAAGAGTCAGGAGTTGGGCTTTCAGATGTGCAACAAGTTGGGGATTCAAATCTAAAAGATTCAGGAGTTGGACTTTCACATCCAGGACTAGTTGAGGATTCAAATCTAAAAGAGTCGGGAGTTGGGATTTCAGATGTTGGACTAGTTGGGGATCCAAATTTGAAAGAGTCGGGATATGGGCCTTCAGGTCAGGGACTAGTTGGGGATTCAAATCTGAATGTGTCACGAGTCGGGTCTATAATTTTGAACCCATTGTCAAGTTGGCTTCTCAATGACTGCACAACCACACTGGTAATTATTTATCATTGCATTATATTTTTTTCCATCATTGCATGGCATGGTTGCTGGAAGTTGGGATTTATAAGTGGAAATGTAGATATATACATGGGCATAAAATGCATCGATGATGTGTGCTATTTTATTGAACAACATTATGATAGTGGTTGTGTTGGTGAGGAAGATGAGGCTATTGGAAATGTAGATGAGGGCAATTATACTGATGCTCCAGGCAGTGAGAGTGAAAAAGGGGATCTCTTTAGTGAGCATGAGGTGAGCATAGAGTAGGAGACTGAACAACAACATGATTCTGTCAACGCTCACGAACAGGAACAAAGAGGAGGGGCGAGTAACGAGCAGGTCCACTATTAGTCATTATATATTGAATTATCTTTATAGTTCTTAATTAGTGCAAAATTGAATGTGACTCTTTTTCTATGTTGGTTGTGTGTAGCAATAGGCCGATCACAAAAGAGAACATATTAATGGCAGGTTGCACTACTTTTGTCTCTTCTGTTATTGTTCCGAAAATGGAGGTTGTCAGCTTTGGGATCTAGGGAGGCTTAATATGCATAGAGCTAGAGAACATCAACTTCCATTATTGGGGATTGTATGACGTAGTCGTCAACCATGTGGTAGTGGACAACGCAATGTGGATCATACGAAGAAATCGCTAATGCACATGAAAAAGAGGGAGTCTAATATCGAATACCAAATGTGTGTACAACACAGTATGTAAAAAAAATATGTCATTGACCAGGTGTGCATGAGCTATGGAAAGAAAACACGTGATGAGCTTCCTACCGAAGGGAAGGAAGAGATAAAGGAAGCAACGTGAGTGTATGATAGCAGTTCAGTTAGGGAGGCGAGAAGGAAGAAGGTTTTAGAGTTACTAGAAAGAAAGAATATTGCAGCAGAGGTAATTTTTAGTGATCGTATTATTTTGCAGTTTACTAAATTCCTTTAAACACATGAAGAATGACTTATTGACCTATCCTATCCTAGTACCCAAATTTTAAGTGATAGTGCAGGCCATGGCGAGGAGGTTATGGCATCAAAGGCTAATCACGAAACAAACGTGCCAGTGAATGAGGTTGCATCTATTTTGTTGGGGAAGCAAAAAAAGAAGAATGCTACAAAAAAAAAAGGCCGGCTTCAGATCCTGAAACAAATGAGGGTGCACTTATTTTGTCGGGGAAGCAAAAAAAGAAGAATGCTACGGAAAAAGCAAGACAGACTTCACATCTTGAAACAAACATACCAATCAATGAGTCTGCATGTGATTTGTCGAGGAAGCAAGAAAAGAAGAATGTCGCATAAAAAACAAGTCCAACTTCAGATGAGGCAACATGTTTGTCATCAAAGGTGACTGTCTGTTGGCCTGTCCATATGTGTGTTTTCATTTCATGGTATGCTTTGCACTCCACTATGTAGTATGTTGACTATTTCATCCATGTCATTGTAGGCTGATTTTGATGGGGTTTGTGGAGGGAGCATGGACTATCTCATGGTATTGGATGACACGGAATGCAGTGTGCCCAAAAAAGTAAGTCAAAAAACCTCAGTCGTCTGTTAGTTATAAGTCTATTTCGTCAAAGGAGCTGAATGAGACGTCGAATGAAAAATTGGGTGCATGCAGTGGCGAGAAGATTGTGGAGCAGTCTCTTGAGTAGGGGAAAACAATGGATGATAGGAGCAAAGAATATTCAATGCAGTTGCTTGATGACACCGTCTGTAGTGTTCCCCAAAAACCAAGTCCAAAATCTCAGACATCTGTTAGGAGGAATAAGGTGAAGGAGATGATGATTGAAAAAATGAGTGCATGCAGTGGCGAGATGATTGCAGAGCAGTCTCCTGAACTGGGGCAGAGGTTGGAGGATAGGTGCAAAGATGAACAGGTAATGCGGTGCCATTGTGCATGAAATGTAGTGCTATATCATCACATGGTGTGTTAATACTATAGAGTAACTCTTTCTGTATGTAGTCGACCACGGTATTGAACAAGAAATTTCAGAAGTCTATTTCGAGGGAGAAGCTAAAGGAGACACTAAATGGAAATTTGAGTGCATGCAGTGGTGAGAAGATTGTAGAGGATTCTACTCAATTGGGGAAGACATTGGAGGATAAGAGCAGAGATGAACAGGTATTGGGCTCTTATTTTGGATAACAGGTGGTGAGAGGCAGTGTTGTACTGGAGAGCATTTTTTATAATGTTGTGGTTTGTGTCCATTATCTGTGTTTCTGTTATTGCCTTAGTCGTGTAAAATTCATTGGCCTTGGTCTAGTATTGTTCGTAGGCATATGGGTTTAATGTGTACTTACAATCCTATACAATGTGTCATGTTTTGCAGCATAATTTGATAGAAGAAAGAATTGAGAAAGAGTCTGGAGAAAATGATGATGGATGTATAAATGCAAACCGTGACCATGATGGGGGCAATGGGCCGGGAGAGACATCTATTTTGGTACTGTTATATTGTATTTCCATTAATTGATTTGCCTATGTTTGATGGACATGTATAAAGAATTTTATTTAAGCGACTGTGTCCACTCGTTACTGATGTAGGCAACCGTGGAAGACAAAGAAGAGTGCACTAATGAAGATTCTCACACTATTGTTGTTGGAGTTGAATTCCACCTACTAGTGGATGGGGTAGTGGTTTGGGAAGGCATTGTTGATGGCCTGGAGAAGGGTGTAATGTGTCATACTATTCCAGTCCCATGACATTGTGCTAAATTTCACATCGTAAAAGTCTTTGATGAAAATGCCCAGCTGCCTTGCTCAAGTCCTTTCGTCGATGTCTTGTTAGATTCCCTAAATTCGTGGGTGGTGTGGCCTATTGAAGACTTGGTCTGTTCTCCACCCATGGTAACTTTCAAAGATGACAAGATCCCTTCCTCTGTCTTCTCATTCCATCGTTTATCTTATTCCAATGGAATGAAATAGGCAGTACTCATATGATGTCGTTTGTATGTGGCAGGATAAAGTTGGTGAAAGTGTCCAACCACAAAAAGAGGATGTTAAACATGACCCTGTGATCAGACGAGTAAGTCAGAGGCTATGATCACTTGGCATCACCACCCTCGAGTTTCATAAGAATGAGAAGAAGCGTAAAGCATTTTACAGTGCTATCAACTCCATTGCACAATCCAGACAGCGGAGGCGATAATATTTTTTGATCATAGTCTAATATTTAGAGTGAGATACTATGGTGGAAGATTAGTCTTGATAGACTATTCAGATGGGATTTGGAGATGTTATATTGAGATGGCTTTTACCTTACCATAGTTTAAACCCTCTCAATTATTGTTTACGTTTTAAATGAATAGTACTTTATTTTCAACCTTTCCTGCTATTTTAAGCAACATAACTGTAAAGGCTTCATTTGTTGGACTATTTCATGGTGATCCTGCACCATCAACTACCATTTAATAGCTTTAGAAACCTGTCTTTGGTGCATAACATTTTTAATAATGATAGTGGATGATACAATAAAGTAGTTGATAGTCGTTTATTGTTCAAGTTTTGTTCAAGATCTCTTACATATTGCATATGCATAGGTTTTTTTATTGTGTAGCAATAGGGTTCCTGCAACTCTTTTATGTATACAGATCAAGCAGAATGTTTGATTGAAATTGTGAACCATGTGTTCTTTCCACTGTAGCTTACGACAGTTCAATATACCATTGTTATTGTTTGCTTTTGAACATTGAATTTGAAATGAATTAACAACAAAAAAATAACCAAAAAAAAATCAAATAAAATACACCAAACTTTCATTATAGTTTCATGGTAGATGTGTAATAAGTTGGATGCAGGACAAGGAGTGGTGACTAGTGGAGTTATCTTCCCAAAACATGGATTCCCAATCGGCAAGTAACCTGCCACCCAAGTGCCCAATTTAGTGAACATGTCAACTTTAGTGAACATGTCAACTTTAGTGAACACGTTAACTTTTGTATTGTACATAATGTTATTCATGCAAAAATGCAACAAATAGTTGAATGTTTCGTGTTGGTATAAACTATTGTTTCTTGCATTTTTCATGTTGTCTTGCCCACCTGTTTACTGATACTTCTTTTTGGCATTGTTTGCAGGGATGGCAATGGGAAGAGCACAGACAAGAAAAAGAAAGGGCGTCGAAACATTTGTTCCATAGAACGGAACACCTACTACGAATTCAAAGGTGAATGGGATGCCCGATGTTCTCACCTCCGATGGTGGTTTAGGGAAGCCTGCAAGACAACCACCACCGCCCTTTGTTGACTGGAACAATGGGATGGACACAATGAAGTTTGACACCATGCATGTAGAACTACTAACACAGAAGGTTGAAATGGCCCATGTTGAAAATGAAAGGCTGAAGGGGATTGTTTATGATCTTGAATGGAGATTCACTAAAGTGAAAACGAGATGCACTGAACTCAATAAGAAATGCATTGAACTCAATAAGAAATGCATGGAACTCAATAACAAGGTCATGGACTTCGACAATAAGAATACGGACCTTGAGCTGGAAGTGCAGAGTTTGCAGATGGCAAATGAGAGACAGGAGGTAGTGCGTGAGGCATGCACTAAAAACAACAAAATCATAAGTGACCAAATGCAGGGCATGCTACATATTTGTGCGCAATGCGCTCACTACTGGAAACAGAGGTACGCGGAGGTTTCTGCCTCCATAACCAATGAAGATGATGGGAATGATGTGTCTCCCCTTACTCCGACCACTGGGGGAAACAAAATTCATTTAAGTACTCAACCTCTGCCTCCATAAGAGGCTTTAACTATTACAAGCGAGATGTATATTGGTGAGTCCTGTTGAATAAAACGTTAGCAGTGGTGCAAACTATTTGTAATCAGACATATTATTTCATTTAAGAAAACACTTTGTATGCTTCATGAATGGTTATTTTCAATAAATGTGATTGACCAAAGTTTTTCTTTCTGGTTCTTTTCTTCGGGAGCCCTTCTTGAACCAGTTGTAAAAATATATATATAATAAAATATATTAAGTGGCCTCGCCACCTTTTAAAAAAAAAATATGATTGACTTCACTTAAACAGCTTCAATGGTTAATGATTGGTTTCTTGTACACTTTTTCATGCTTTCTGAATGGTTATATGTGGCTTTTCTACACATCTTGTATGATGAATGGTTTTCGCACTTCTCTTAATGACTTCCAAATCAGTATTGGCAAACCAAGGCGGGTGAATCTATAACTGAAACCTAAATTTGTAGGTTAAAGGTTTTTATATAGTGGATTTAAAAGAACCAGTAATTGTATCATGGCAAATTTTCTTAACTTCCACCTACTTATAATAGTTGCTTATTGAAGACTGAAAAATATTTATTTATAAATGATGGATAAACTGAATCACAAGTACATAACATAGCTTAATATTTTTCTTCATAAATATTAAATATAGATCAATCAGTATTTAACTATTTAAGCTTTACCACATGAATAAGGTGGAGTATAACATGCAAGTTAGTTATACTTGTATTTCGTAAACAAAGAAACTCAAATTGAAAGTAACACTTCATATATGTGAGAAGTGTTAGTCGTTTTCATTGATTCGCTGATTAGCTACCCGTCAATTGCACATCGTCATCTGACAACAAAATAGACTAACATGTCGTGTTAGTCTATTTTTCCGTTTCACAGGCATAAAGAAAATGGCGGCCAACCAAACAGCGAATCAACGAAAAGGACTAACATGACGTGTTAGTCTATTTCATCGTTTTGCGGGCAAAAAGGAAATGGTGGCCACGCATTCTGTGAATCAACAAAATTGACTAACACAAATCAACTAACACGGCTTGTTAGTCTATTTCATCGTTTCGTGTGGCAAAAGGAAATATCAGCCAGCCAGTCCTCAAATCAGCAAAATTGATTAACACATATAGACTAACATGATGTGTTAGTCTATTTTGCTGATAGGTAGACTGGCTAGCTGCCATTTCCTTTTGCCATGCGAAATGGCAAAACCGACTAACATGCTATGTTAGTCGATTGGTGGCTCCAAAAGACCTTTCGTACAATGTGTTAGCGATAGGTTAGTCAATGGCAGTCGCTTTGGAGCCATAATAGCTTCAGCCTTTCCTTCTGGCCCACGACACGATGGAATAGACTAACAGGTTGTGTTATTCTATTTCGTTGATTTGCAGACTACCAGGCTGCCATTTCCTTTTCACACGTGAAACGATGAAATAGACTAACATGGCGTGTTAGCCTATTTCATCATTTTGCAGGGTAAAAGGACATGGTAAAGACATTCTGTGAATCAACAAAATCGACTAACAAGACATCTTTCACTGATTCACGAACTGCCTAGCCGTCATTTCCTTTTGCCCCTGTGAAATGGCGAAATAGGCTAACACACCATGTTAGTCGATTTTGCTAATTTGCAGACTGTATTTACCATGTTTGACAACTTTGTGGATAATTTGTACTATATGTAATTTATGTTCATTTTTTTAAGTTTCCTTGTTGATCACTTATGAAATTATTTTATACTATCTAGTAGTGTTATACACATAGTCTAGTATTTTCTTCAATTATCTTGCCCCATTCCCTTTGATGACATGTAATGGATTGTTTATATTGTAACAATAATGCATTTCTAAAACCTAACCTCCTTAATTAATCTTGTTGATCTATCTTAAACAAAACATTGACATACTTGCATCATCATGAAGGAGAAAAAATTGTCTTGAATCCAAGTGTTCACAATTTACGTATTTGCATTCAGTATCTCACATCTTAATTTCATTGCATATCAAAATTGCATTATTACAGAAATCAATGCTATTCCTTTTAGAGTAGACTTAATGATATGACATGTTTAGAGAAAGGATTATATTTATTAGATTATCTGCATTTCATAACTCACATCTTAATTTCATTGTATTTTACAAAAATCATTGATATTCCTTTTAGAGTAGACTTAATGCTATGACAAGTTGCATCTATTCTGGCTCCAAAATGGACCTTTCATACAACATGTTAGTGACAGGTTAGTCAATCACAGTCGTTAATTGCAAAATTGACGGTGTAAAATGCATGACTAACATGTGTGTTAGTCAATCCATACTGTCATTTTGGAGCCAGAATGGATGCATCCGCTATGACATGTTTAGAGAAAGGATTATATTTATTAGATTTAAATTAACATATAAAGTGTATTGGTTTGTAGACATATAAAGTGTATAGAGACAAACATATAAATCATAAACAATCGAGACAAAAGACGTACAAAGATCGGCTATGTAGCCATAGAAATGAGATGTTTTATAAAAAGAGCATAGTCATAAAGGAGCAGTTATACAATTTTAATGAGAGGACCTCCTCTACGTTCAGAATCTACTCTATATCCTGACAAACCTCCATGTTGGTCGAGGACTGCCATAACCCGTGAAAATGAGGGTATAGTCCATAATAAGGACGTTCCATGGAAATGTCATGACATCCTCGATACTCTCATCAGAGTATGGCAATAGGGACAGTCCACATCTCCAATGGGGTCTGTCAGCACACATTATGTGAATTCAAGGGAGAATGACTGGCTAGTATGCAAGGGCGAAATGCACTAGCCATAGTCTCCTATACAAAGTGATTGTCAACGGAGTCAACAATTTGGCAAATGAGATCACGTCTTCTATGTGGACAGTGTACATATTGTCCTCGTTATAATGTCTTCCCATTCAATTGGTCCACTCACCGGACCGTCTGGGAGTTATTATTCAGATAATATCTGAAACAACGATATCCAAGAGGCGCTAAAATAAGGCAAACTCCTCGTCGTTCTCTGCCACCTCTGTAGCAGTCTGTAGATACATACGATAAGAGTACTAGTAATATAACTATAGCATTCAATAAATGTAAGACATAAGAGTGTTAAGCACTAAAAAAATGCAAGATATAATCACACCATAAGAGTATTAATAATTTAACTAGAGCATTCAATAAATTTAAGACATAAAAGCATAATACTGAAAATTAAGTTGCATAAAACCTACGCCTATCGCCCAATGTGTATGTGAAAGCCATTTATTGATAAAAAAAAGGGTGAAAAACAACGGACCTTCATACAAAGATACATTATAAAAGATGGTTAGGGACAGTAATAGTAAACATTACAACATAACTACAATAAACAAAGTTGTTTCATATTATGCAACAGGTTGAATGAATAATGGCTAAACATCAAGCACATATATGACATAGTTACAAACGAAAAGTTTAATCTGAACAAATAATACCAAAATTAGTATCAGGGAGGATCATTCTATGATCCTTATCCATGTAAAAGACCATCAAAAGCCAATCGCCGACGACGACTCCTATGGCCAGGTGTTGAGGGGGTGTCAAACACTGTCACACATAAGTGTGGATCACTTTCATTGACTACAAGACACGATGACTAAATAAATGCGTGCAACATTCACATGTTTAGAAACCACTTATAGGTGACACTAGAGTACCAACATATATCAGACACAACAGATGCAATGGCAAGGACATGCGGTCCCGGTGCTTGGTCCAATTGCCTCTTTCCCCTCCTCTTAGAAGTCTCAAAGGGGAACTCAAAGGTGGAAAGTTGTTGAACGTCATGATAGATCTCACTTGTAGTACTCTACCTATGTTGTCACCAATTGCGACAACGGACCCAACTTGCACTAAACCAAGGCCACATATGTTCGGTGGTTGTATTGGCTGGATTGCTAGATAGACTAAAATCAAATGACATGGCACTGACATTCTAAATATCAACCATGAACCTATCCAGATAGCCTACAAATGCCATTAGTTTATTGCCTGAACTTGGCATTGTTTGTGACAATATGTTTAACTTTTTGTTTGCTTCGTTCCACATTACGGTGTACACATCCTCTAAATTTGTATGTGCATTAGAAATGCTATCGACGACAGGTTCAGGTGTTGGGTTTTCATTAGTATTAGCAAATGTTGGAGTCAACATAGGAATAGGATCTGTATGAAACAAGATCTTAGAGTGAAGTATACATCTTTTAAGTTAGCAAAGATCAACATTCACGAACATCCACTTACCCGGAACACGTGAATTGTGGAATGAATTATTCATCATTGCAACAACCTTCAATGCACTCTTGCACATGTTTCCTCGCAAACTCCACAGACATTCATAGATGTAGAAGTGATCCCCAAATTTCCTAACCACATACCAGTTGCACGAGGAGTGACTTTTCACCCAGTACCAACCAAGAGTAGTGTCATATGGGACACAATCGGCATCAGGAATTGCCTTTTCCCTCTCCATACTAGTTTGTAAATGTGGCAACCTGTAGTTTTTGATAAATCCAAAATGTTGTAATTCTCTCTTATGCTGGTAGAATGGTTCCACTTTATACACAAGTATAAAATACAGATTGTCCATCCTCCTCGAGCATATCTTTTTATCATCTCTTAGGTGCAGTGACTTCAATTTTCCATGGTATGATTCTATGGAATTATTTGTGTCCTGGTTAGCATGAGAAAAATTCCTAAAGTTTTTCACCCACATAGCTAGCCAAAAAAAAATTGAAAAAAGAAATTGAAAATAAGAGTAGGATGTCAACTACCAAACGACAACCAAAACGGGTAACAAGTCATAAAGCCACCAATTGAATGTAATATCCAACTCATCCATATGGCCTTCTCCTTGAAACCATGTGTTGTAGAAGTACTCTAGAAAATGTGGCTAATCACTAAAGTTGACAAAGAAAGTGTGCAGCTCCTCCACAATGCTCTCTTCACTTTCATGCATTTCCATCATTAACGCCCCTAGATAGTGAAAAATGTCCATTTCTCTTTCCTTCATTGCATACTTGTACACATTCTTCAACCATGCTCGATGCACGTGCCAAATACAAAGTATGACATGGAATTCAAAAACACTCCTGTTATGAACAAAATGTTTAGTTGAGTCAAGAGCCTGCTAATTTGAAATAAAACATAGAACAGCATATCATAATGTTTGATTTCATGTAGACAAACATTTCTCTCTTGCACTTACTCTATCGCTTGAATCTTTGCACTCGCATCATCCGTGATAAATGCATTGATCCTCCAATCAGGCATCTTTTCCTTTCCTCGTCTCCACAACTCCATCAACCACACTTGGATATCCTCGATCTTGTTCCTTGATGTCATAGCCCATGCAACAAGAACCCCCGATTGTTGCTTGTCAAGGACGTGACATGAATACAATTGATATTGTTTTAAACAACAAAGAGGAAGATCATGACCATCCACAAATCAAATGGGTTGTATGAAAACAGGTTAAGTTCAAAGAGACTTACCCCATATTTGTTTGTTGTGAATGTCAAATCCATTGAGATGATTGAGTCATGCAAGAATCAAACCATCATGTCAAGCATCCAATTCGTTTGTATTCCCATAATGAAAGGTCTATTGGCACCTTGTGGTTACTAGAAAAAAAAAAAGAAATTTGCCTCATCTTGTTTTTTGCATTCTAAGATGCTAGTGGCATCATGCACATGCTTTTGTGACCGAATAGAATGCACCCTCGTCACAGCGTTCATAACATCCTTGCATGTGATGAATGAATTTCTCTTCTTCAACATTTCATGAAAAATGGGATCATCAAGATGTTTGTCCATAATAGCATCATTGCTCACATCCATCAGCAACAACCTCTCTATATATGTTTTGCATTCATCAAAAAGGTTTGGTGCAAATTGAGAGCGCAGCTCATTGCTGGTATCATCCATGCCATGACAAGCTTCACCATTCTTGTCTACATGCAACAGTTGCTTCAATATCAAGATGGCCACATCTAGCCTACCATATAACACCTTAACAATGAAGTGGCATGTACAACCTCTTTTTTCTGATATGTCCAGGCATGCTTCTTATTCTGCGACTTTTTCCTATTGTCTTTTGGTCCATATGAACACCAATACCTTCAAAAACAACTCTCCTGTTATCAACAACAATCGTAATGTCATTAAACATAGACAAAGAATAGGAAATAATGTGTCTACAAATTGGATGTACATCTTTGTTGTATGTGTGTTGTGCACAGCACTATCATGCTCAATGTGTTGCTTCCAGAGGAATTGGGTTTCAACACCTTCACGCAATGATTCCCCTTTGATGAATGTATCCAATCTATCCAGTGGAATTGTTGCACACGGGTCTATCATTGAGTCATTTCAACACAAATTGGCATCCACTGAATATCCCTTGAACAAGAATGACTCAAACCTTCACCAGCATCTTGAACTTCCAATACCATAATGTCCTGCCATTTCTGTTGTTTTCCCATTCCGGTCCTGCACATATCAGACAAAGAAAGAGATATCATAAATAGTAAATAGCCATAGTGATGATATCTTCAGTGTGATAGTGTTTTGAGATAGTGGTTGATGTCAAATGTGTTTGCCATGATATTGGTCACTTGGCACAAATGACTACACAAAGCTACATTATTGTTAGGTTCATCCTGTTAGCAAATATTTTTACAATAGTTTTGTGCTATATATGGACACTTTTAGTTTCATCATAAGAGAATTTATTGGTGGATTGTATGTATAGGTGATATGTTGACCATGAAAAAGCATCACTTGGGCATATTCAAGGGAATGTTGAGTACTATGGCATTCTAGAAATCCTCATCTTGACAATTAGTTTCATTGCAGAAGTAATTTTGGAGGATCAACATAGAAAAGTGTCATGAACATGTTTAGAGATGTTAGTGGTATGTGTTGGAAATATGCCTCTAATTCACTTGACCTTTGTTCATACTGATTGGGTTAACTTTGACCGATGAAACAGTGTGAAGAAAATTTGTGAGCGCTATCAGCACAACCTCTGTCAATGATCTCGACATATTAGAGTAGGTATCGGCTATCGAGAGTGGTCTCGGTCTGCTATACCAATACCCGATGAGTCCTCCTTCCTATGTCTTTAATGGAGCTCAGAGTAGCAAGTTTGAAGTCATCCTGATGACCCGACGAAGTCGTCTTCAGTCATCGGGTAGCATTAGTTATCAGATGGATGAAAGGATAAAAGGCATGCAGGTTAGATCCAGATCAAACGGTTGTCACTATACCGCATGATGGAGATGCACGAAAGTTATCCATTGTGGCTTGGCGACCAAGGTGGGGCCCAGCAAAAGAGCAAATGGGGTGAGTTAATGAGTGAGCAAGTATGGGATGATCAGACAATTGTCGTTATACCGCATGATGAGGATACTCGTTGGTTAACCATCATGGCTTGGTCACTGATGAGGTGGGGGTCTAGTGGCAAGTTGAGATGGCAGTCCAAGTACTGGATCTAGTTGGATCCGCAAGCGAACCAGAAGCTGACATGTGGCACGGATGGACAAAGAGATAAAGGGCGTGCAGGTTAGATGCAGATCCAACGGCTCTTGCTATACCATGGCGGAAAACTACCTGATGAATATCTTGCCGGACTTGATGACAAAGAATGGCTAAGGCCTAAAGGTGGACTTGTTGGGTGTTACGTTGATACCCAATGAATTTGCCTTCGATGATCAGGTCTATCATCAACCATCGGAGATGTAGTTTTGAAGTTACACCAATGGTTATGGCGATGGTGTGACAAGAAGATGGTGTCATCGGGATAACATACACAACGAGGAAAAAATATTATCCTGATACCTAATGGGGTTATCAGTGGAACTCTTGCCAATATCTAATGAGGTGATGTATTCATAGCGAGGAAATCTAGTTGTCAAGAGGTCCTAATTTATGTTACCTTGATACTCGATGCACCAAGTAAAGAAGGCAACTCTATCGGAAAGACTCTCCAATAAAGCAGTTCTAGTCAAGAATGGAAGAAGATTCATCAGGATAACATACATGATCAGGGAGATGCATATTGAGTTATCTCAACACCTAATAAGGAAGATGAGCTTGTCACAAGTAAAGTGACTACATCGGGAAATAATACACCGATAGATGAAAGTAGCTCGATAAGGAGAATAAGGTGTGAAAAGACTAGTCAGAATGACCTATGTCACTAGGCGAGACAAAAAGGTAATTGAAGGAACAAAAAATTTGGTTGGCACAAAGTAATAGAAATATTAGGTAGGGTTATGCTGAATAGCCATTGGAATATCTAATATGACAGTCACTATTAAATGCTAGCGATTAGGTGGATTTGATCTGCATGAAGCAAAATTGATGATTTTTTATCGTTAAAGACTCCCTCTAGCTATTGCATATCCAACATAAAGAAAGAGTTCTCGTGACAGAATTATTCACAGTTTCTTCAACCATCAACATTGAAGTTGCAAACAGGAGGCGCGGGTAATTTGAGAATTCAAGCACTTAATCATGGAGGCTTCTAGTTTAGAAGGGGAGAGAAAGGTCATAGAGGTTTCAGCCACACAATCCACTAAAGATAAAAAGATGAATCTTATGGAGTGTGTGCAGAAGCAAAAATTGAACCAAGACATAATTGACCAAATGGAGTCTTCAGGTGCTAAGTCGAGGAGATCTAAAACATATTTTCTGCCCAAGGATCAATTGGAAGATAAGTACAAAGAGGTTGGAGATATCTGGACAACCATAAGGGGCCATGAATTTTTTTTGTATCACTATTTGAGGTAGAAAAAGGATATGCCATTGTCAAACCCTTGGACGACAAATTTTGGTAGATTGGTGGTCCCAAATGTTTTTTTGAATCTCACATTATTGGAATTACTTAGCAAAAAATACAAAAAAGAAAAAAGATGTATCCAATTGCCTAATGGGGATCCATTCATCCGGATATGTGCCAGGACCATTAAGGAGGTATTTGGTATGACTTATGATCCCTACATGCCCCTATCCTTTATAGACCTAGAAGGAGAGTATACCCAAATGGACACTACTCACACAATGTGGAAGTTAGAGATTCATAAGAAGGAGAAGGGATGACTTACTAAGCAGGATGGTCCTCCCTTTGAAATCACTCTATTCAGACAATACTTGGCATACTAGGCATGTGGCCAGGTCTGTGGGGAAGAAGTTCCTGATGTTACAAGGATAGGCCCATTGGTGTTGGCTATAGACATTCAAGTGCATGAGCTGAGGTCATTTGATTATGCAACTTACTTGGCAAAGAAACTGCATGAAGGATTCTTGAATTTGCAAACAGAGCCTAACCCTACTTTCAAATTTTACTCATTGCTAATGCATATGGTTTTGTTTCATGGATAGATGCAGGTTTTGTGGCCAGAAGAATTAAAGGTAGCCAACCACCTTTGGTGACTACAAATTGATGTGCCATGGTGACTGTTGGGAAGATATTCCCTCTTCCTTTATTCGCCAGCTCTACTTCTTGTAGGCCTTTTATTTGCCTCATAATCTCAACAATACCAATCTTCAAAGGGACCTGATAGAGGAGCAAATATGGGGTTCCACTGAAACCATATACTCTGAAAATGGTGGAAATGGGATATAAGATTATGTCACCCCAATTGTGCACAATCTTGATGCTCTCTGCAAACTCCTTAGGTCTAATGAATTCAAGGAGAACCCTTGGTATCCTAGAATTCTCTTGACACAGAAGAATTCTAAGCTTAGATGAAAATCATCTATCAAATTTCAGATAGATAGCATCTTATTTGTCCCAAGATAGATCTGCACTCCATAGCTGAATTGGCATGTCTTCACCATCCCTTTCTCTTAGTAGGTCCATATCTTTTCCAAAATATTCCATGCCTTTAAACAAGAACATATGCATCAAGATGGAATACTAGCCAAAAGGTCTATCCACTTTAGCATTATTTATCCTAATTAAACCCTTATGAATGGCATCTGCAAGATAAGGTGCAAAATCATATGCTACTGCTAAGGACAGGTTCAAAATTTGTGCCATCATAAGCATATAATGAGTTGGCATGGCATTCTCTACATCTTCTCTAGAAATTTGACATGGAGACCTGTAGCGTCCTAAAATTGCGACACTTGCAATTTCAACTGCATTTCAGTCTTCATGATGGTGACGCAACACGGAACCTGAATGGAGACCCTGAAACCTGTTTATGACACCAAAAACTACATTTTCTTGCACCCTGGCTTGAACCTCCTTTGCACCCTGCTGTCCCGGGAGGTGGGACCAGAGCGCCCAGCGCCCTGGTCCCTGGCCCTATTTTGGGCCTGGTCTCCTATGGGACTTCGGGTCTTTTTGTTTGCAATTTGGAAAATATCATTTCCTGGTCGGCCTAAGGTCGGGAAAATCAGTCTATTAACCCTAATTGACAAGTATATAAACGGCATTTTCTCTCTCATTTTGGGTAGAAAAGGAACATATGTGGAAATGATACTCAAGCATTCAAGCATTCAAGTATTCAAGCATTCAAGCATTCAAGCATTCCTTCAAGCAATTGATCATTCCAAGTCTCCATTCAAGGCTAAGTGTTGCATTCAAGACAAGGATTCAACCATTGAAGAGGAGATCACTTACTACATACTACTACAACATACAACAAACAACAACATCTATACCTTCACACATAAGGATACAAACATCCTTACAACAAGGTATTAGTACTTGTTTTACATTACAGACATTTACATTTACAGCAATTTCTCATTTCTTGGTTAATTCCAAAACTGGGGTTTGACCTAAAGGCAAACCCCTAATCCCTAACCCCCCAATCGTCTTCGCTTTTCTGTGTATAGGTTGTAGGTACGCGGCTGAAATTGAAGATCTGGAATCCTTGTGCAGAGACGAACAGATCCCCCTTCGTTTCACGGATTTTTCGGAGGACCATGTGCACGCCGGGTGCCATCGTCCCGTCAACTTTTGCTCAAATTTGCAGGACAGTGCCATATCGACATTTTACTGCTAATTCTAGGTCCGTAGCTTCATCCTATATCCCTATCTCAGTTTATAAGCTAATCTTTCTCACTTTCTATGCATTCCTTAGCCTAATTCTTCTATCAACATTCTTTACAAAAGAGGGTAGCCTTGCTGTCTTAACCCTTGAAACTCGTTTAGAATCCAATCTTGCATTGTGTGGGATTGGATCTTGTGGGTTTCAACCCCTCTTTTGAATGTAAAGTCTCCCAAGTGAAAACCATCAACCCTAGCGACCTCCCTTCTCTCTCCTTGGAGTTGGAAGAGGGGAGAGCAACTAGGGTTCGATTGCGATTTTCCACTTTACAAGACCAATATACACTCTTAGCCCTTAAAGTGAACAAATACATAGGGAAAGGCTCCATTGTGCTAGGGCCTACCAATGTTAACCCTCCTATCTTTGCAAAAAAATCCTTCAATGGCCCATTCCTAAGATGATCCTTCTGGGCATCATAGACATTCTTGAGCATTTCAAAATCAATGGGTTCTAAATAACTTGAGGCTTCATTCAGCCGAAATACCCTTCTGAGTTCATCATCAGTGATTTCAATTAGGGTGGCCCCGTTTGCTTTCCTCATAGTCCTAGTGATAGGGTCATATCTTTTTGCAATCTGGGTCAATAAATCAATGTCCATGAAAACTCCAAGGACCACAAGTTTCCAAACATCTAATTCCTATATATTATTTATAAGACTGGGTGTATTTCGTTGGCCAAACCCTACCCTAAACAAACATAAACCTATCATGCCTATCTGGGGATCTCTCAGCCAACATCCCTTGTCATATAAACCATCACCAATCTGCAGGTGGGGAGATTTGGGCACAAGTTCCTTTATCTTGGTTGCACTATTTGTGGATTGAATCAATTGTTTGAGAAAGTCATCACAAATAGCCCTCTCTTGTTAATCTATATTTCCCTTAAATTCTCTTCACGATGCCATCTTATCAATCTAAAGCTATCATCACTTCAATTGTTATTCAAATAACCCCTTCTAAATTTCTAGCACCAAACAATGTCACACAAACAAGTATTGCAAAGCACAGTTGCAGAAAAACTTATTTGTCGCCTAAGAAATCACAAAAACCGTACACCTAGTCTCTTCTAATCCTCTTGATAGCTTTTTGCAATTTTAATTTCAAAACAATGTTTTATGGAGGCACCTTACCGACAATTGAGCATTAATTATCATCAATAGGGTTGCACACTTCTGCAATTAATTCTTTTAAATTTCAAATTTTGGCTCCAACAGACCAAAAGGGCTTCTTCTAAGTATTTTTCCCTTCAGTCGCTGATCCACAATGAGTAAAGGTCGAGCATCTTCCTATCACGGTCTACCGAGAACCGTTAGATCATGTGGATTTAGTGCTCCCTTTAATCACTTTAGCCTTCAAAGTGGGCCCATCATTTTGTCACTCGCCTGCTCTTTGTTGTTGATTCGTGACGGGTAAAGGTCAAGCATATTCCTTTTGTGGTCTAGCGACAGCCATTGATTTTCTTTGGACTTTGTCACATTGGTTGGGCCCACCATTCAGTCATGAGTCCATGAAGAGTAAAGGAGGAGCATCTCTTCATAGCGGTCTAGTGACAATCATTTAATAATCAGCTAACTGATCGATCCTTAAGGTCCTTCATTACTTAGCCATCACCACTAAACCATCACCGCTAGTTGTCTCCATTAACTATATGGATTAACTATTTGACCAACCCCTGCCAGTAGTGTCTTGTCTCTGGTTCGTGATGAATATTCAACACGCAACTTCCCATTGCAGTGTCACAACAACCATTAGATCAAAAGAAACTTATCTGGCCTTTAAGAACCTGACGCATACATAAAAAAAATACTTAGGACTTTAGGAAACTATGAAACATTTCAAATTTAATTAAAACCCGCCCAAACCTAGAACTCAAAATGGCCCCTTTCGACGACACGGTGACCCTTCCACTTAAGTGAAAAAAGCAACGGGCAAATAGAAGTGATTTGGAAATAATGTGACACAAAGGCTTTTTTTTTAAAGATTTTTAAAGATATGAAATCCAAAATTTGGAAAATTAAGGATACCAAGAAAAACTTCCAACAGCATCAAAAACACCGATAACACCACAGAGGAATAAAAGGAGGGTGTAATGGAATGACCTACGCCAAGGTGATATAAAGGTGAAAGTAGAACCTAGCCAAGAGGCGAAGTGATCAGTAAGACCTATATCGACTGAAGGACGGGTGGCGCCAAATAATTGAATTATCATAAAAGTTATGTCGATTAGCCATTGTGAAATCTGATTGCAAAACCCTAAACCCACCATTATTAATTGCAAAGAACAGGAAGATTGGTGTTCGCACAAGGCAAATCATAGGAGGATTTGAGTTGAGTAAATACTTCTAATCCATCAAATCCATGTATGATGAGTCAGTACAATGATTTTGCATAATAGTTTGAAGCTAACAGAGAGATTGAAGCCATATTAAACTACAGAAAAGGAAAAACTAACAAGTATAGATCAATACTTCATGTGATAGAAAATTTGTATTTGACTACATCAATACTTAACAAGCATTGTGTTAAAAAATTGGCAGCATGAAGTGTAAGAAGCATTGGTTCTTTACAAATTGTAATGTCCACCATCCGTCATGTACATGTAGATGAAAATGACATCTTTAAACATACAAATATTGGCTATAAAATGACCATCAAAGTCGCTCCATGCACCTAGAATGGGGAGCCATTTCTAACATAGTGTTAGCTGACACTTTTTCCTATTTACCATAACAAGATGTTTTATAACATAGTGGGAAAGTACCTAAAATAGTGCTACTGCTAATTTTACAAAATTATTCCTATGGTCTGCAATAGGGTCATAGAAGTGTAGTTTCAAGTGACATATGCAAAATAGGAAATTGTAGATAAACAGCAAAACTAATTCCCAATGTATTGGAGTATGACATCCATGTTCTCTCCAATCTCCATTACTTTGATAGCGGTTGGTGTCGAGAGCTAGTTATCATCAGAGTTCAGTAGTTTGTGGAAGGGATCCAGATTCCCATTCCTCACCCCTACCCTAAACACCTCCCATGCCTCCTAGATGAAGTTCTTCCTCCTCTCCCGTGCTACCCTTTTTTGGGCAATTTCCTCGTCTTCACTGTCTGACTCCTCCGATTCAGAGGAGATATAGTTGGTGTGGTTAAAATAGATGTCGATAGTGCTTACCCAACAATAAGAATCCAACACTAGAATGGCATTTGTCAAGGCCTATCCATCAGATGGGCAGACAAAGTCGTCGATCCTTTGTATGGTCGCTTCCTTTGAATTGAATATGTCAACCATAGGGCAAATGACAGCCTCATAAACAAAATCATCACACTAGTGTCAATTAACACCCAATATACCATTATCCACCTGCCATACAACATTCCAGAGCACATCGTTTCCTTGAAATAGCTAGTTGCATTGGGCCTGGATCGATTCCTCTCTACACAGGCAACTAAGACCAAAATGATTCACCATTGGTTCAGATCGATACTTCCAAGCTTAAGACTACATCTGAACCATTCCTTTCAGACTTTCTAGAGAAGTCTAGAGACCAAAACAAGCCCGAATTCCAATAAAGGTTCATCCGAACAGCATATCTTTACTATTATATCTTTACTATTATGAGAACTTGTCAAGTCCCTTCTCGTACGTACTTTATCTAACCGGCCTGATACCAATTTGCCAAAGTGCATGAAAAAACACAAAGGTCTCTGGTTTGTCCTTCCACTAAGGTGTGGCCTACCTCTAGCTAAAATGAATCTCTCATGCTCGATCCACATTCACTGACATAAAGAGCATTCCTTATACTAAAATAGCTTGTTCCACCAAATGGAAGAGATAGGGAAATTAAGACCATGCTAAGGAGATTCATCATACCAAGTGAGGTGTTAGGAAACTATTTACCAAGGTTTCCAAATACTATTAAATGAGTCTATCTCTTAATTTTTGTTTACATAGTCTAACATTTAATTACAATCGTAATGTATAATGTTGAATCTCCAAAGTTCTTGAAATAGGTAAGTTGGACACCCATTGGTGCAGCAGTACCTAGCTTTTAACCATTTTTTATGCATTTTCCACATTTTGAGGTGATGATCCATATTTTGGATTAGGTGTTTGAATAATGGAATACTCAGAGTTCCACATTTGTTTTTGATAGTCATTTGAAGGATGATTGGCGCCTAGGTTGTTACTTTTCTCAAATCTAGCCTATGAGCCCTTGTAAGCCTAAAATGGCATAAATTTGCATTATGATCTAAAACAACTTGTAAAGCCTGATTAGGCATTTACGCATGTCAGTTTAATGTTAGGAAGTCATGCTAGGAGGTTCATTATAAGTAAAAATGCATAAAAGGCAAAAATGCACATTTGAGCAAAAGCTGTCATTGTTGCTTGATAACTTTTTGCAACTTTTTGAGAAACTTTGCAATTTTTTAGCAAATCGGTGGTTAGGCAACCAATGAAGAGTTGATTATGACCAAAATGGAATATAAAATTCTCTGAGAATGATTCTACATGGGTTGGAACATTTGTGAGAAAGTTTGAATAGATTTTGAAGACAATTTCCATATTTTACCTTGTAATTTTGTCATTTTTGTAGCAACAGTCTGTACCAAATGGATTGACCTTGCTACTGTTCTTTCATAGTGGTTTAGTGTATGTTATTTTATTTCTCAGGAGGTGTTTGTAAAATTTTTTTGTGCAGGTTTGAGGTGTGTTTATAAATTTGTATTTCCCTTCGCCTGAGCAAAGGTTCACGAGTAGTTTGACTAACACGCGTGTTAGTCGCGCATTTTAAACCGTCAATTTTGCAATAAACAGCTGGGATTGACTAACACGTTGCTATCATGTTGTATGAAAGGTCTACTTTGGAGCAAAAATAGTCGGGCTACATCTATTCTAGCTCCAAAATGGACCTTTCATACAACGTGTTAGCGACAAGTTAGTCAATTGCAGTCGTTTATTGCAAAATCGATGAAACGCGTGACTAACACGCTTGTTAGTCAATTCGCATTGCCACAACAATCTATCCATGAATTATAAATTTTGGGTTTAATAATTTTGAGAACATTTAATAAAAGCCTTCATGTCTTATTGTCTCTAAAGAAAATATGTTTGTCCGTTACCTTTTTCTCCACTTAACCAGCAGGGTCTTTATGTCATTGAAAAGGGGCCATTTGAGTTTTAAGTCTAGGCGGGTTTCGTCTTTTAAGTTGGTTCACTTTAATTTTCCTAAGTATAAGTATGGTTTTTTAACATATGCATCGGGTTCTTAAAAGTCGAGCAGGTCTGTTTTGATCCAACGGTGGTCGTGATACCACAATGGGAAGTTGCACATTTAATACCCATCGTGACTCAACGATAAGCCGCTAGTGGTAGGGCCGGTCAGAGATCCAACGCTGGCAGTTAAGCGTTGGTGGTTAAGTGATGAAGGGATCTTAAATTTTGAGTGGTAAGGATTTTATCTTACGGTTGTCACTAGACCGCGATGAAGAGTTGTGAGTCCTTTTACTCTTCGCAGATCAGTGACTAAATGGTGGGCCCAAAAAGTGTGAAGAGGAAAAAGCGCTTTAAACTATGGTCAGGTCCAAGGAAAATCAACGGTGATTGTGAGACCGCGATGGGAATATGCAAGTTCTTTTACCCATCGTGACTCAATGACCAACAGGGTCATCAGAGAATGTCATCCCACGCTACTCTGATACTCGATGGGCTAGATATAAAAGGTGGTATCATCGACATAACTTACTCTAATGAGGCAATACCGAAAGGTAAAAATACTAAGTCATCAGGATAACTCAAATCATCGGTGAGAGGAGTTCTGGGTTACGTTGATACCTGATGAGGGAGACAAAGCCAAGCACAAAAGAGGAAGATAAGGTTATCGGTTTTTTTCCACCATATATATTGAAATCCTTCAATTTCTTATTGAGCCAAAATACGAACTCAATTGTACTACAAGAATTTAATTTTATTTGGAGTCATATATATTGAAATGCTTGAGTTTGATGTTATAGAACAATTTCATGCACATACAATCAAAAACACTTGTTTTTTCACCATATATAATGAAATGTTAACAACAATTTCAAACAAGGGAAGATAAGAGTATCAGTTGGTATCAACAATTTTTATTTTTGTCTAGTAAATCTATATTTTATATTAATTCTAAAAATGTTTACATTCTAAAAGATAAACCTCCACAGCTAGCTGACTAGACCATTGAAGCCGATATACATAATGGTCCATACATAACACATTCAAAAACATTTTAAAAAAAAACACAGTCCTTGCTTCAATAAAGGTTGTATGTGCCATCTCGCTACTCTAGGTGAATAGTGACCGTGCCCTTTTCTACATCCAGCACTTCCATGTTCCTAACTTAGTTCATTTTTGTCTCCCTGTTGGAGCCTTCACCGAACTACAGAACACGACCCTTCTTAGTTGTTCCTCTTCCACAAGGTCGACCCCATCATTTTGTGCATGCAGGAACTGTTCGTTGCACAAGTGCTCTATATTTCAACCAAGGTCCCCATTTTTCAATCTCCACAAGCGCTTCCCAGACATCAACCGTCTCAAGCTATTGCACAATACTATACATTCCATCCTGTGCTACACTTCTTCTGGCCTCTTTATTGAATGTGGCGCTCCAAAGAAAGAACGTTTGCAAGGGAGGAGTGAATTAACTCACATGAATCCATGCTTCATCCACACTTTCAAAGTCGTCCATGTCTCATGCCAAACCTAATAAAGCTTCCATTCTGCCTAGCCATTCCTTCTTCACACACCTGTTCATGATTTATCTGACTTTCAGAACAAGTCAGAGCTCTAGACACCATGCCATAAACAGAGACACTATGTCCGCATTCATTCTATACTTCCATCCACCATCTACGTACTTAGGTCCAAGGATCAACTTCATCATGGAAAGGAATGCGGTGTCTTCATAGATAAACAAGTTCATCAACCTATTAACACGTATTCATCCCCAAAATGCGACCTGTATTTTGCTTGTCTCTAAAGAAAAGTTGGCCTCCATATTTGAAATTGAGATA